>NC_091093.1:29485000-29717500 GCF_024713975.1 Paralichthys olivaceus
ATTCACCATAGGGTGAATAACTCCGCGCTGCTTGCTCGAAACGTGCTGAAATTTGGTGTGGTCACGTGGCAGGCTACCCTTTATGAATCATGAAAGGCCCAAGTCTCTAGGCCTTTTGGAAAAAAAGTTATTTGAAAATATCTTGTACTTTTTTGGGGAGATTTGATGGTTTCACCATTTCCGAAGGTCGTAGAAGCTCGGGGATGGTCCCAATGGATCGGGCAGAGCCATATTAGTGGAGATGGAACCAACTTCCAAGTCTCTATGACATTCAGAAAAAAAGTTATTGAAGAATATCTTGAACTCCTATAGGTTTTCATCCCTAACCCTAACCCTAATCACAACCCAAAAATCAAACACAAATCACAACCCTAACCCTACCCCTTCCAAAGGTCGTAGAAGCTCGGGGGTGGTACCAATGGATCGGGCATACCCACATTAGTGGGGATGGAACCAACTTCCATGTCTCTATGACCTACAGAAAAAAAGTTATTGAAGAATATCCTGATCTCCAATGGGTATTCATTCCTAACCCTAACCCTAAGCACAGCCCTAACCCTAACCCTAATCACAACCCTAACCCTAACCCTAAGCACAGCCCTAACCCTAACCCTAATCACAACCCTAACCCTAACCCTAATTGCAACCCTAACCCATATTCACCATAGGGTGAATAACTCCGCGCTGCTTGCTCGAAACGTGCTGAAATTTGGTGTGGTCACGTGGCAGGCTACCCTTTATGAATCATGAAAGGCCCAAGTCTCTAGGCCTTTTGGAAAAAAAGTTATTCGAAAATATCTTGTACTTTTTTGGGGAGATTTGATGGTTTCACCATTTCCGAAGGTCGTAGAAGCTCGGGGATGGTCCCAATGGATCGGGCAGAGCCATATTAGTGGAGATGGAACCAACTTCCAAGTCTCTATGACATTCAGAAAAAAAGTTATTGAAGAATATCTTGAACTCCTATAGGTTTTCATCCCTAACCCTAACCCTAATCACAACCCAAAAATCAAACACAAATCACAACCCTAACCCTACCCCTTCCAAAGGTCGTAGAAGCTCGGGGGTGGTCCCAATGGATCGGGCAGAGCCATATTAGTGGGGATGGAACCAACTTCCATTTCTCTATGACCTACAGAAAAAAAGTTATTGAAGAATATCCTGATCTCCAATGGGTATTCATTCCTAACCCTAACCCTAAGCACAGCCCTATCCCTAACCCTAATCACAACCCTAACCCTAACCCTAATTGCAACCCTAACCCATATTCACCATAGGGTGAATAACTCCGCGCTGCTTGCTCGAAACGTGCTGAAATTTGGTGTGGTCACGTGGCAGGCTACCCTTTATGAATCATGAAAGGCCCAAGTCTCTAGGCCTTTCGGAAAAAAAGTTATTCGAAAATATCTTGTACTTTTTTGGGGAGATTTGATGGTTTCACCATTTCCGAAGGTCGTAGAAGCTCGGGGATGGTCCCAATGGATCGGGCAGAGCCATATTAGTGGAGATGGAACCAACTTCCAAGTCTCTATGACATTCAGAAAAAAAGTTATTGAAGAATATCTTGAACTCCTATAGGTTTTCATCCCTAACCCTAACCCTAATCACAACCCAAAAATCAAACACAAATCACAACCCTAACCCTACCCCTTCCAAAGGTCGTAGAAGCTCGGGGGTGGTATTAATGGATCGGGCATACCCACATTAGTGGGGATGGAACCAACTTCCATGTCTCTATGACCTACAGAAAAAAAGTTATTGAAGAATATCCTGATCTCCAATGGGTATTCATTCCTAACCCTAACCCTAAGCACAGCCCTAACCCTAACCCTAATCACAACCCTAACCCTAACCCTAAGCACAGCCCTAACCCTAACCCTAATCACAACCCTAACCCTAACCCTAATTGCAACCCTAACCCATATTCACCATAGGGTGAATAACTCCACGCTGCTTGCTCGAAACGTGCTGAAATTTGGTGTGGTCACGTGGCAGGCTACCCTTTATGAATCGTGAAAGGCCCAAGTCTCTAGGCCTTTCGGAAAAAAAGTTATTCGAAAATATCTTGTACTTTTTTGGGGAGATTTGATGGTTTCACCATTTCCGAAGGTCGTAGAAGCTCGGGGATGGTCCCAATGGATCGGGCAGAGCCATATTAGTGGAGATGGAACCAACTTCCAAGTCTCTATGACATTCAGAAAAAAAGTTATTGAAGAATATCTTGAACTCCTATAGGTTTTCATCCCTAACCCTAACCCTAATCACAACCCAAAAATCAAACACAAATCACAACCCTAACCCTACCCCTTCCAAAGGTCGTAGAAGCTCGGGGGTGGTACCAATGGATCGGGCATACCCACATTAGTAGTGATGGAACCAACTTCCATGTCTCTATGACCTACAGAAAAAAAGTTATTGAAGAATATCCTGATCTCCAATGGGTATTCATTCCTAACCCTAACCCTAAGCACAGCCCTAACCCTAACCCTAATCACAACCCTAACCCTAACCCTAAGCACAGCCCTAACCCTAACCCTAATCACAACCCTAACCCTAACCCTAATTGCAACCCTAACCCATATTCACCATAGGGTGAATAACTCTGCGCTGCTTGCTCGAAATGTGCTGAAATTTGGTGTGGTCACGTGGCAGGCTACCCTTTATGAATCATGAAAGGCCCAAGTCTCTAGACCTTTCGGAAAAAAAGTTTTTCGAAAATATCTTGTACTTTTTTGGGGAGATTTGGTGGTTTCACCATTTCCGAAGGTCGTAGAAGCTCGGGGATGGTCCCAATGGATCGGGCAGAGCCATATTAGTAGAGATGGAACCAACTTCCAAGTCTCTATGACATTCAGAAAAAAAGTTATTGAAGAATATCTTGAACTCCTATAGGTTTTCATCCCTAACCCTAACCCTAATCACAACCCAAAAATCAAACACAAATCACAACCCTAACCCTACCCCTTCCAAAGGTCGTAGAAGCTCGGGGGTGGTACCAATGGATCGGGCATACCCACATTAGTGGGGATGGAACCAACTTCCATTTCTCTATGACCTACAGAAAAAAAGTTATTGAAGAATATCCTGATCTCCAATGGGTATTCATTCCTAACCCTAACCCTAAGCACAGCCCTATCCCTAACCCTAATCACAACCCTAACCCTAACCCTAATTGCAACCCTAACCCATATTCACCATAGGGTGAATAACTCCGCGCTGCTTGCTCGAAACGTGCTGAAATTTGGGGTGGTCACGTGGCAGGCTACCCTTTATGAATCATGAAAGGCCCAAGTCTCTAGGCCTTTCAGAAAAAAAGTTATTTGAAAATATCTTGTACTTTTTTGGGGAGATTTGGTGGTTTCACCATTTCCAAAGGTCGTAGAAGCTCGGGGATGGTCCCAATGGATTGGGCAGAGCCATATTAGTGGAGATGGAACCAACTTCCAAGTCTCTATGACATTCAGAAAAAAAGTTATTGAAGAATATCTTGAACTCCTATAGGTTTTCATCCCTAACCCTAACCCTAATCACAACCCAAAAATCAAACACAAATCACAACCCTAACCCTACCCCTTCCAAAGGTCGTAGAAGCTCGGGGGTGGTACCAATGGATCGGGCATACCCACATTAGTGGAGATGGAACCAACTTCCATGTCTCTATGACCTACAGAAAAAAAGTTATTGAAGAATATCCTGATCTCCAATGGGTATTCATTCCTAACCCTAACACTAAGCACAGCCCTAACCCTAACCCTAATCACAACCCTAACCCTAACCCTAATTGCAACCCTAACCCATATTCACCATAGGGTGAATAACTCCGCGCTGCTTGCTTGAAACGTGCTGAAATTTGGTGTGGTCACGTGGCAGGCTACCCTTTATGAATCATGAAAGGCCCAAGTCTCTAGACCTTTCGGAAAAAAAGTTATTCGAAAATATCTTGTACTTTTTTGGGGAGATTTGGTGGTTTCACCATTTCCGAAGGTCGTAGAAGCTCGGGGATGGTCCCAATGGATCGCGCAGAGCCATATTAGTGGAGATGGAACCAACTTCCAAGTCTCTATGACATTCAGAAAAAAAGTTATTGAAGAATATCTTGAACTCCTATAGGTTTTCATCCCTAACCCTAACCCTAATCACAACCCAAAAATCAAACACAAATCACAACCCTAACCCTACCCCTTCCAAAGGTCGTAGAAGCTCGGGGGTGGTACCAATGGATCGGGCATACCCACATTAGTAGGGATGGAACCAACTTCCATGTCTCTATGACCTACAGAAAAAAAGTTATTGAAGAATATCCTGATCTCCAATGGGTATTCATTCCTAACCCTAACCCTAAGCACAGCCCTATCCCTAACCCTAATCACAACCCTAACCCTAACCCTAATTGCAACCCTAACCCATATTCACCATAGGGTGAATAACTCCGCGCTGCTTGCTCGAAACGTGCTGAAATTTGGTGTGGTCACGTGGCAGGCTACCCTTTATGAATCATGAAAGGCCCAAGTCTCTAGGCCTTTCGGAAAAAAAGTTATTCGAAAATATATTGTACTTTTTTGGGGAGATTTGGTGGTTTCACCATTTCCGAAGGTCGTAGAAGCTCGGGGATGGTCCCAATGGATCTGGCAGAGCCATATTAGTGGAGATGGAACCAACTTCCAAGTCTCTATGACATTCAGAAAAAAAGTTATTGAAGAATATCTTGAACTCCTATAGGTTTTCATCCCTAACCCTAACCCTAATCACAACCCAAAAATCAAACACAAATCACAACCCTAACCCTACCCCTTCCAAAGGTCGTAGAAGCTCGGGGGTGGTACCAATGGATCGGGCATACCCACATTAGTAGGGATGGAACCAACTTCCATGTCTCTATGACCTACAGAAAAAAAGTTATTGAAGAATATCCTGATCTCCAATGGGTATTCATTCCTAACCCTAACCCTAAGCACAGCCCTAACCCTAACCCTAATCACAACCCTAACCCTAACCCTAAGCACAGCCCTAACCCTAACCCTAATCACAACCCTAACCCTAACCCTAATTGCAACCCTAACCCATATTCACCATAGGGTGAATAACTCCGCGCTGCTTGCTCGAAACGTGCTGAAATTTGGTGTGGTCACGTGGCAGGCTACCCTTTATGAATCATGAAAGGCCCAAGTCTCTAGGCCTTTCGGAAAAAAAGTTATTCGAAAATATCTTGTACTTTTTTGGGGAGATTTGGTGGTTTCACCATTTCCGAAGGTCGTAGAAGCTCGGGGATGGTCCCAATGGATCTGGCAGAGCCATATTAGTGGAGATGGAACCAACTTCCAAGTCTCTATGACATTCAGAAAAAAAGTTATTGAAGAATATCTTGAACTCCTATAGGTTTTCATCCCTAACCCTAACCCTAATCACAACCCAAAAATCAAACACAAATCACAACCCTAACCCTACCCCTTCCAAAGGTCGTAAAAGCTCGGGGGTGGTACCAATGGATCGGGCATACCCACATTAGTAGGGATGGAACCAACTTCCATGTCTCTATGACCTACAGAAAAAAAGTTATTGAAGAATATCCTGATCTCCAATGGGTATTCATTCCTAACCCTAACCCTAAGCACAGCCCTAACCCTAACCCTAATCACAACCCTAACCCTAACCCTAATTGCAACCCTAACCCATATTCACCATAGGGTGAATAACTCCGCGCTGCTTGCTCGAAACGTGCTGAAATTTGGTGTGGTCACGTGGCAGGCTACCCTTTATGAATCATGAAAGGCCCAAGTCTCTAGACCTTTCGGAAAAAAAGGTTTTTCGAAAATATCTTGTACTTTTTTGGGGAGATTTGGTGGTTTCACCATTTCCGAAGGTCGTAGAAGCTCGGGGATGGTCCCAATGGATCGGGCAGAGCCATATTAGTGGAGATGGAACCAACTTCCAAGTCTCTATGACATTCAGAAAAAAAGTTATTGAAGAATATCTTGAACTCCTATAGGTTTTCATCCCTAACCCTAACCCTGATCACAACCAAAAAATCAAACACAAATCACAACCCTAACCCTACCCCTTCCAAAGGTCGTAGAAGCTCGGGGGTGGTACCAATGGATCGGGCATACCCACATTAGTGGGGATGGAACCAACTTCCATGTCTCTATGACCTACAGAAAAAAAGTTATTGAAGAATATCCTGATCTCCAATGGGTATTCATTCCTAACCCTAACCCTAAGCACAGCCCTAACCCTAACCCTAATCACAACCCTAACCCTAACCCTAAGCACAGCCCTAACCCTAACCCTAATCACAACCCTAACCCTAACCCTAATTGCAACCCTAACCCATATTCACCATAGGGTGAATAACTCCGCGCTGCTTGCTCGAAACGTGCTGAAATTTGGTGTGGTCACGTGGCAGGCTACCCTTTATGAATCATGAAAGGCCCAAGTCTCTAGACCTTTCGGAAAAAAAGTTTTTCGAAAATATCTTGTACTTTTTTGGGGAGATTTGGTGGTTTCACCATTTCCGAAGGTCGTAGAAGCTCGGGGATGGTCCCAATGGATCGGGCAGAGCCATATTAGTGGAGATGGAACCAACTTCCAAGTCTCTATGACATTCAGAAAAAAAGTTATTGAAGAATATCTTGAACTCCTATAGGTTTTCATCCCTAACCCTAACCCTAATCACAACCCAAAAATCAAACACAAATCACAACCCTAACCCTACCCCTTCCAAAGGTCGTAGAAGCTCGGGGGTGGTACCAATGGATCGGGCATACCCACATTAGTGGCGATGGAACCAACTTCCATGTCTCTATGACCTACAGAAAAAAAGTTATTGAAGAATATCCTGATCTCCAATGGGTATTCATTCCTAACCCTAACCCTAAGCACAGCCCTAACCCTAACCCTAATCACAACCCTAACCCTAACCCTAATTGCAACCCTAACCAATATTCACCATTGGGTGAATAACTCCGCGCTGCTTGCTCGAAACGTGCTGAAATTTGGTGTGGTCACGTGGCAGGCTACCCTTTATGAATCATGAAAGGCCCAAGTCTCTAGGCCTTTCGGAAAAAAAGTTATTCGAAAATATCTTGTACTTTTTTGGGGAGATTTGATGGTTTCACCATTTCCGAAGGTCGTAGAAGCTCGGGGATGGTCCCAATGGATCGGGCAGAGCCATATTAGTGGAGATGGAACCAACTTCCAAGTCTCTATGACCTTCAGAAAAAAAGTTATTGAAGAATATCTTGAACTC
Organism: Paralichthys olivaceus; assembly: GCF_024713975.1. Lineage (NCBI taxonomy): Eukaryota > Metazoa > Chordata > Actinopteri > Pleuronectiformes > Paralichthyidae > Paralichthys > Paralichthys olivaceus. Next base: position 29,492,247 of record NC_091093.1, read on the forward strand.
CTATAGGTTTTCATCCCTAACCCTAACCCTAATCACAACCCAAAAATCAAACACAAATCACAACCCTAACCCTACCCCTTCCAAAGGTCGTAGAAGCTCGGGGGTGGTACCAATGGATCGGGCATACCCACAGTAGTGGCGATGGAACCAACTTCCATGTCTCTATGACCTACAGAAAAAAAGTTATTGAAGAATATCCTGATCTCCAATGGGTATTCATTCCTAACCCTAACCCTAAGCACAGCCCTAACCCTAACCCTAATCACAACCCTAACCCTAACCCTAATTGCAACCCTAACCAATATTCACCATTGGGTGAATAACTCCGCGCTGCTTGCTCGAAACGTGCTGAAATTTGGTGTGGTCACGTGGCAGGCTACCCTTTATGAATCATGAAAGGCCCAAGTCTCTAGGCCTTTCGGAAAAAAAGTTATTCGAAAATATCTTGTACTTTTTTGGGGAGATTTGATGGTTTCACCATTTCCAAAGGTCGTAGAAGCTCGGGGATGGTCCCAATGGATCGGGCAGAGCCATATTAGTGGAGATGGAACCAACTTCCAAGTCTCTATGACCTTCAGAAAAAAAGTTATTGAAGAATATCTTGAACTCCTATAGGTTTTCATCCCTAACCCTAACCCTAATCACAACCCAAAAATCAAACACAAATCACAACCCTAACCCTACCCCTTCCAAAGGTCGTAGAAGCTCGGGGGTGGTACCAATGGATCGGGCATACCCACAGTAGTGGCGATGGAACCAACTTCCATGTCTCTATGACCTACAGAAAAAAAGTTATTGAAGAATATCCTGATCTCCAATGGGTATTCATTCCTAACCCTAACCCTAAGCACAGCCCTAACCCTAACCCTAATCACAACCCTAACCCTAACCCTAATTGCAACCCTAACCCATATTCACCATTGGGTGAATAACTCCGCGCTGCTTGCTCGAAACGTGCTGAAATTTGGTGTGGTCACGTGGCAGGCTACCCTTTATGAATCATGAAAGGCCCAAGTCTCTAGGCCTTTCGGAAAAAAAGTTATTCGAAAATATCTTGTACTTTTTTGGGGAGATTTGATGGTTTCACCATTTCCGAAGGTCGTAGAAGCTCGGGGATGGTCCCAATGGATCGGGCAGAGCCATATTAGTGGAGATGGAACCAACTTTCAAGTCTCTATGACATTCAGAAAAAAAGTTATTGAAGAATATCTTGAATTCCTATAGGTTTTCATCCCTAACCCTAACCCTAATCACAACCCAAAAATCAAACACAAATCACAACCCTAACCCTACCCCTTCCAAAGGTCGTAGAAGCTCGGGGGTGGTACCAATGGATCGGGCATATCCACATTAGTGGGGATGGAACCAACTTCCATGTCTCTATGACCTACAGAAAAAAAGTTATTGAAGAATATCGTGATCTCCAATGGGTATTCATTCCTAACCCTAACCCTAAGCACAGCCCTAACCCTAACCCTAATCACAACCCTAACCCTAACCCTAAGCACAGCCCTAACCCTAACCCTAATCACAACCCTAACCCTAACCCTAATTGCAACCCTAACCCATATTCACCATAGGGTGAATAACTCCGCGCTGCTTGCTCGAAACGTGCTGAAATTTGGTGTGGTCACGTGGCAGGCTACCCTTTATGAATCATGAAAGGCCCAAGTCTCTAGGCCTTTCGGAAAAAAAGTTATTCGAAAATATCTTGTACTTTTTTGGGGAGATTTGGTGGTTTCACCACTTCTGAAGGTCGTAGAAGCTCGGGGATGGTCCCAATGGATCGGGCAGAGCCATATTAGTGGAGATGGAACCAACTTCCAAGTCTCTATGACATTCAGAAAAAAAGTTATTGAAGAATATCTTGAACTCCTATAGGTTTTCATCCCTAACCCTAACCCTAATCACAACCCAAAAATGAAACACAAATCACAACCCTAACCCTACCCCTTCCAAAGGTCGTAGAAGCTCGGGGGTGGTACCAATGGATCGGGCATACCCACATTAGTGGGGATGGAACCAACTTCCATGTCTCTATGACCTACAGAAAAAAAGTTATTGAAGAATATCCTGATCTCCAATGGGTATTCATTCCTAACCCTAACCCTAAGCACAGCCCTAACCCTAACCCTAATCACAACCCTAACCCTAACCCTAATTGCAACCCTAACCCATATTCACCATTGGGTGAATAACTCCGCGCTGCTTGCTCGAAACGTGCTGAAATTTGGTGTGGTCACGTGGCAGGCTACCCTTTATGAATCATGAAAGGCCCAAGTCTCTAGGCCTTTCGGAAAAAAAGTTATTCGAAAATATCTTGTACTTTTTTGGGGAGATTTGATGGTTTCACAATTTCCGAAGGTCGTAGAAGCTCGGGGATGGTCCCAATGGATCGGGCAGAGCCATATTAGTGGAGATGGAACCAACTTCCAAGTCTCTATGACATTCAGAAAAAAAGTTATTGAAGAATATCTTGAATTCCTATAGGTTTTCATCCCTAACCCTAACCCTAATCACAACCCAAAAATCAAACACAAATCACAACCCTAACCCTACCCCTTCCAAAGGTCGTAGAAGCTCGGGGGTGGTACCAATGGATCGGGCATATCCACATTAGTGGGGATGGAACCAACTTCCATGTCTCTATGACCTACAGAAAAAAAGTTATTGAAGAATATCCTGATCTCCAATGGGTATTCATTCCTAACCCTAACCCTAAGCACAGCCCTAACCCTAACCCTAATCACAACCCTAACCCTAACCCTAATTGCAACCCTAACCCATATTCACCATAGGGTGAATAACTCTGCGCTGCTCGCTCGAAACGTGCTGAAATTTGGTGTGGTCACGTGGCAGGCTACCCTTTATGAATCATGAAAAGCCCAAGTCTCTAGGCCTTTCGGAAAAAAAGTTATTTGAAAATATCTTGTACTTTTTTGGGGAGATTTGATGGTTTCACCATTTCCGAAGGTCGTAGAAGCTCGGGGATGGTCCCAATGGATCGGGCAGAGCCATATTAGTGGAGATGGAACCAACTTCCAAGTCTCTATGACATTCAGAAAAAAAGTTATTGAAGAATATCTTGAACTCCTATAGGTTTTCATACCTAACCCTAACCCTAATCACAACCCAAAAATCAAACACAAATCACAACCCTAACCCTACCCCTTCCAAAGGTCGTAGAAGCTCGGGGGTGGTACCAATGGATCGGGCATATCCACATTAGTGGGGATGGAACCAACTTCCATGTCTCTATGACCTACAGAAAAAAAGTTATTGAAGAATATCCTGATCTCCAATGGGTATTCATTCCTAACCCTAACCCTAAGCACAGCCCTAACCCTAACCCTAATCACAACCCTAACCCTAACCCTAATTGCAACCCTAACCCATATTCACCATAGGGTGAATAACTCCGCGCTGCTTGCTCGAAACGTGCTGAAATTTGGTGTGGTCACGTGGCAGGCTACCCTTTATGAATCATGAAAGGCCCAAGTCTCTAGGCCTTTCGGAAAAAAAGTTATTCGAAAATATCTTGTACTTTTTTGGGGAGATTTGGTGGTTTCACCACTTCTGAAGGTCGTAGAAGCTCGGGGATGGTCCCAATGGATCGGGCAGAGCCATATTAGTGGAGATGGAACCAACTTCCAAGTCTCTATGACATTCAGAAAAAAAGTTATTGAAGAATATCTTGAACTCCTATAGGTTTTCATCCCTAACCCTAACCCTAATCACAACCCAAAAATGAAACACAAATCACAACCCTAACCCTACCCCTTCCAAAGGTCGTAGAAGCTCGGGGGTGGTACCAATGGATCGGGCATACCCACATTAGTGGGGATGGAACCAACTTCCATGTCTCTATGACCTACAGAAAAAAAGTTATTGAAGAATATCCTGATCTCCAATGGGTATTCATTCCTAACCCTAACCCTAAGCACAGCCCTAACCCTAACCCTAATCACAACCCTAACCCTAACCCTAATTGCAACCCTAACCCATATTCACCATTGGGTGAATAACTCCGCGCTGCTTGCTCGAAACGTGCTGAAATTTGGTGTGGTCACGTGGCAGGCTACCCTTTATGAATCATGAAAGGCCCAAGTCTCTAGGCCTTTCGGAAAAAAAGTTATTCGAAAATATCTTGTACTTTTTTGGGGAGATTTGATGGTTTCACAATTTCCGAAGGTCGTAGAAGCTCGGGGATGGTCCCAATGGATCGGGCAGAGCCATATTAGTGGAGATGGAACCAACTTCCAAGTCTCTATGACATTCAGAAAAAAAGTTATTGAAGAATATCTTGAATTCCTATAGGTTTTCATCCCTAACCCTAACCCTAATCACAACCCAAAAATCAAACACAAATCACAACCCTAACCCTACCCCTTCCAAAGGTCGTAGAAGCTCGGGGGTGGTACCAATGGATCGGGCATATCCACATTAGTGGGGATGGAACCAACTTCCATGTCTCTATGACCTACAGAAAAAAAGTTATTGAAGAATATCCTGATCTCCAATGGGTATTCATTCCTAACCCTAACCCTAAGCACAGCCCTAACCCTAACCCTAATCACAACCCTAACCCTAACCCTAATTGCAACCCTAACCCATATTCACCATAGGGTGAATAACTCTGCGCTGCTCGCTCGAAACGTGCTGAAATTTGGTGTGGTCACGTGGCAGGCTACCCTTTATGAATCATGAAAAGCCCAAGTCTCTAGGCCTTTCGGAAAAAAAGTTATTTGAAAATATCTTGTACTTTTTTGGGGAGATTTGATGGTTTCACCATTTCCGAAGGTCGTAGAAGCTCGGGGATGGTCCCAATGGATCGGGCAGAGCCATATTAGTGGAGATGGAACCAACTTCCAAGTCTCTATGACATTCAGAAAAAAAGTTATTGAAGAATATCTTGAACTCCTATAGGTTTTCATACCTAACCCTAACCCTAATCACAACCCAAAAATCAAACACAAATCACAACCCTAACCCTACCCCTTCCAAAGGTCGTAGAAGCTCGGGGGTGGTACCAATGGATCGGGCATATCCACATTAGTGGGGATGGAACCAACTTCCATGTCTCTATGACCTACAGAAAAAAAGTTATTGAAGAATATCCTGATCTCCAATGGGTATTCATTCCTAACCCTAACCCTAAGCACAGCCCTAACCCTAACCCTAATCACAACCCTAACCCTAACCCTAATTGCAACCCTAACCCATATTCACCATAGGGTGAATAACTCCGCGCTGCTTGCTCGAAACGTGCTGAAATTTGGTGTGGTCACGTGGCAGGCTACCCTTTATGAATCATGAAAGGCCCAAGTCTCTAGGCCTTTCGGAAAAAAAGTTATTCGAAAATATCTTGTACTTTTTTGGGGAGATTTGGTGGTTTCACCACTTCTGAAGGTCGTAGAAGCTCGGGGATGGTCCCAATGGATCGGGCAGAGCCATATTAGTGGAGATGGAACCAACTTCCAAGTCTCTATGACATTCAGAAAAAAAGTTATTGAAGAATATCTTGAACTCCTATAGGTTTTCATCCCTAACCCTAACCCTAATCACAACCCAAAAATGAAACACAAATCACAACCCTAACCCAACCCCTTCCAAAGGTCGTAGAAGCTCGGGGGTGGTACCAATGGATCGGGCATACCCACATTAGTGGGGATGGAACCAACTTCCATGTCTCTATGACCTACAGAAAAAAAGTTATTGAAGAATATCCTGATCTCCAATGGGTATTCATTCCTAACCCTAACCCTAAGCACAGCCCTAACCCTAACCCTAATCACAACCCTAACCCTAACCCTAATTGCAACCCTAACCCATATTCACCATTGGGTGAATAACTCCGCGCTGCTTGCTCGAAACGTGCTGAAATTTGGTGTGGTCACGTGGCAGGCTACCCTTTATGAATCATGAAAGGCCCAAGTCTCTAGGCCTTTCGGAAAAAAAGTTATTCGAAAATATCTTGTACTTTTTTGGGGAGATTTGATGGTTTCACCATTTCCGAAGGTCGTAGAAGCTCGGGGATGGTCCCAATGGATCGGGCAGAGCCATATTAGTGGAGATGGAACCAACTTCCAAGTCTCTATGACATTCAGAAAAAAAGTTATTGAAGAATATCTTGAATTCCTATAGGTTTTCATCCCTAACCCTAACCCTAATCACAACCCAAAAATCAAACACAAATCACAACCCTAACCCTACCCCTTCCAAAGGTCGTAGAAGCTCGGGGGTGGTACCAATGGATCGGGCATATCCACATTAGTGGGGATGGAACCAACTTCCATGTCTCTATGACCTACAGAAAAAAAGTTATTGAAGAATATCCTGATCTCCAATGGGTATTCATTCCTAACCCTAACCCTAAGCACAGCCCTAACCCTAACCCTAATCACAACCCTAACCCTAAGCACAGCCCTAACCCTAACCCTAATCACAACCCTAACCCTAACCCTAATTGCAACCCGTAACCCATATTCACCATAGGTTGAATAACTCTGCGCTGCTCGCTCGAAACGTGCTGAAATTTGGTGTGGTCACGTGGCAGGCTACCCTTTATGAATCATGAAAAGCCCAAGTCTCTAGGCCTTTCGGAAAAAAAGTTATTTGAAAATATCTTGTACTTTTTTGGGGAGATTTGATGGTTTCACCATTTCCGAAGGTCGTAGAAGCTCGGGGATGGTCCCAATGGATCGGGCAGAGCCATATTAGTGGAGATGGAACCAACTTCCAAGTCTCTATGACATTCAGAAAAAAAGTTATTGAAGAATATCTTGAACTCCTATAGGTTTTCATACCTAACCCTAACCCTAATCACAACCCAAAAATCAAACACAAATCACAACCCTAACCCTACCCCTTCCAAAGGTCGTAGAAGCTCGGGGGTGGTACCAATGGATCGGGCATACCCACATTAGTGGGGATGGAACCAACTTCCATGTCTCTATGACCTTCAGAAAAAAAGTTATTGAAGAATATCCTGATCTCCAATGGGTATTCATTCCTAACCCTAACCCTAAGCACAGCCCTAACCCTAACCCTAATCACAACCCTAACCCTAACCCTAAGCACAGCCCTAACCCTAACCCTAATCACAACCCTAACCCTAACCCTAATTGCAACCCTAACCCATATTCACCATAGGGTGAATAACTCCGCGCTGCTTGCTCGAAACGTGCTGAAATTTGGTGTGGTCACGTGGCAGGCTACCCTTTATGAATCATGAAAGGCCCAAGTCTCTAGGCCTTTCGGGAAAAAAGTTATTCGAAAATATCTTGTACTTTTTTGGGGAGATTTGGTGGTTTCACCACTTCTGAAGGTCGTAGAAGCTCGGGGATGGTCCCAATGGATCGGGCAGAGCCATATTAGTGGAGATGGAACCAACTTCCAAGTCTCTATGACATTCAGAAAAAAAGTTATTGAAGAATATCTTGAACTCCTATAGGTTTTCATCCCTAACCCTAACCCTAATCACAACCCAAAAATCAAACACAAATCACAACCCTAACCCTACCCCTTCCAAAGGTCGTAGAAGCTCGGGGGTGGTACCAATGGATCGGGCATACCCACATTAGTGGGGATGGAACCAACTTCCATGTCTCTATGACCTACAGAAAAAAAGTTATTGAAGAATATCCTGATCTCCAATGGGTATTCATTCCTAACCCTAACCCTAAGCACAGCCCTAACCCTAACCCTAATCACAACCCTAACCCTAACCCTAATTGCAACCCTAACCCATATTCACCATAGGGTGAATAACTCCGCGCTGCTTGCTCGAAACGTGCTGAAATTTGGTGTGGTCACGTGGCAGGCTACCCTTTATGAATCATGAAAGGCCCAAGTCTCTAGGCCTTTCGGAAAAAAAGTTATTCGAAAATATCTTGTACTTTTTTGGGGAGATTTGATGGTTTCACCATTTCCGAAGGTCGTAGAAGCTCGGGGATGGTCCCAATGGATCGGGCAGAGCCATATTAGTGGAGATGGAACCAACTTCCAAGTCTCTATGACATTCAGAAAAAAAGTTACTGAAGAATATCTTGAATTCCTATAGGTTTTCATCCCTAACCCTAACCCTAATCACAACCCAAAAATCAAACACAAATCACAACCCTAACCCTACCCCTTCCAAAGGTCGTAGAAGCTCGGGGGTGGTACCAATGGATCGGGCATATCCACATTAGTGGGGATGGAACCAACTTCCATGTCTCTATGACCTACAGAAAAAAAGTTATTGAAGAATATCCTGATCTCCAATGGGTATTCATTCCTAACCCTAACCCTAAGCACAGCCCTAACCCTAACCCTAATCACAACCCTAACCCTAACCCTAATTGCAACCCTAACCCATATTCACCATAGGGTGAATAACTCCGCGCTGCTTGCTCGAAACGTGCTGAAATTTGGTGTGGTCACGTGGCAGGCTACCCTTTATGAATCATGAAAGGCCCAAGTCTCTAGGCCTTTCGGAAAAAAAGTTATTCGAAAATATCTTGTACTTTTTTGGGGAGATTTGGTGGTTTCACCACTTCTGAAGGTCGTAGAAGCTCGGGGATGGTCCCAATGGATCGGGCAGAGCCATATTAGTGGAGATGGAACCAACTTCCAAGTCTCTATGACATTCAGAAAAAAAGTTATTGAAGAATATCTTGAACTCCTATAGGTTTTCATCCCTAACCCTAACCCTAATCACAACCCAAAAATGAAACACAAATCACAACCCTAACCCAACCCCTTCCAAAGGTCGTAGAAGCTCGGGGGTGGTACCAATGGATCGGGCATACCCACATTAGTGGGGATGGAACCAACTTCCATGTCTCTATGACCTACAGAAAAAAAGTTATTGAAGAATATCCTGATCTCCAATGGGTATTCATTCCTAACCCTAACCCTAAGCACAGCCCTAACCCTAACCCTAATCACAACCCTAACCCTAAGCACAGCCCTAACCCTAACCCTAATCACAACCCTAACCCTAACCCTAATTGCAACCCGTAACCCATATTCACCATAGGTTGAATAACTCTGCGCTGCTCGCTCGAAACGTGCTGAAATTTGGTGTGGTCACGTGGCAGGCTACCCTTTATGAATCATGAAAAGCCCAAGTCTCTAGGCCTTTCGGAAAAAAAGTTATTTGAAAATATCTTGTACTTTTTTGGGGAGATTTGATGGTTTCACCATTTCCGAAGGTCGTAGAAGCTCGGGGATGGTCCCAATGGATCGGGCAGAGCCATATTAGTGGAGATGGAACCAACTTCCAAGTCTCTATGACATTCAGAAAAAAAGTTATTGAAGAATATCTTGAACTCCTATAGGTTTTCATACCTAACCCTAACCCTAATCACAACCCAAAAATCAAACACAAATCACAACCCTAACCCTACCCCTTCCAAAGGTCGTAGAAGCTCGGGGGTGGTACCAATGGATCGGGCATACCCACATTAGTGGGGATGGAACCAACTTCCATGTCTCTATGACCTTCAGAAAAAAAGTTATTGAAGAATATCCTGATCTCCAATGGGTATTCATTCCTAACCCTAACCCTAAGCACAGCCCTAACCCTAACCCTAATCACAACCCTAACCCTAACCCTAAGCACAGCCCTAACCCTAACCCTAATCACAACCCTAACCCTAACCCTAATTGCAACCCTAACCCATATTCACCATAGGGTGAATAACTCCGCGCTGCTTGCTCGAAACGTGCTGAAATTTGGTGTGGTCACGTGGCAGGCTACCCTTTATGAATCATGAAAGGCCCAAGTCTCTAGGCCTTTCGGAAAAAAAGTTATTCGAAAATATCTTGTACTTTTTTGGGGAGATTTGGTGGTTTCACCACTTCTGAAGGTTGTAGAAGCTCGGGGATGGTCCCAATGGATCGGGCAGAGCCATATTAGTGGAGATGGAACCAACTTCCAAGTCTCTATGACATTCAGAAAAAAAGTTATTGAAGAATATCTTGAACTCCTATAGGTTTTCATCCCTAACCCTAACCCTAATCACAACCCAAAAATCAAACACAAATCACAACCCTAACCCTACCCCTTCCAAAGGTCGTAGAAGCTCGGGGGTGGTACCAATGGATCGGGCATACCCACATTAGTGGGGATGGAACCAACTTCCATGTCTCTATGACCTACAGAAAAAAAGTTATTGAAGAATATCCTGATCTCCAATGGGTATTCATTCCTAACCCTAACCCTAAGCACAGCCCTAACCCTAACCCTAATCACAACCCTAACCCTAACCCTAATTGCAACCCTAACCCATATTCACCATTGGGTGAATAACTCCGCGCTGCTTGCTCGAAACGTGCTGAAATTTGGTGTGGTCACGTGGCAGGCTACCCTTTATGAATCATGAAAGGCCCAAGTCTCTAGGCCTTTCGGAAAAAAAGTTATTCGAAAATATCTTGTACTTTTTTGGGGAGATTTGATGGTTTCACCATTTCCGAAGGTCGTAGAAGCTCGGGGATGGTCCCAATGGATCGGGCAGAGCCATATTAGTGGAGATGGAACCAACTTCCAAGTCTCTATGACATTCAGAAAAAAAGTTATTGAAGAATATCTTGAACTCCTATAGGTTTTCATCCCTAACCCTAACCCTAATCACAACCCAAAAATCAAACACAAATCACAACCCTAACCCTACCCCTTCCAAAGGTCGTAGAAGCTCGGGGGTGGTACCAATGGATCGGGCATACTCACATTAGTGGGGATGGAACCAACTTCCATGTCTCTATGACCTACAGAAAAAAAGTTATTGAAGAATATCCTGATCTCCAATGGGTATTCATTCCTAACCCTAACCCTAAGCACAGCCCTAACCCTAAACCTAATCACAACCCTAACCCTAACCCTAAGCACAGCCCTAACCCTAACCCTAATCACAACCCTAACCCTAACCCTAATTGCAACCCTAACCCATATTCACCATAGGGTGAATAACTCCGCGCTGCTTGCTCGAAACGTGCTGAAATTTGGTGTGGTCACGTGGCAGGCTACCCTTTATGAATCATGAAAGGCCCAAGTCTCTAGGCCTTTCGGAAAAAAAGTTATTCGAAAATATCTTGTACTTTTTTGGGGAGATTTGGTGGTTTCACCACTTCTGAAGGTTGTAGAAGCTCGGGGATGGTCCCAATGGATCGGGCAGAGCCATATTAGTGGAGATGGAACCAACTTCCAAGTCTCTATGACATTCAGAAAAAAAGTTATTGAAGAATATCTTGAACTCCTATAGGTTTTCATCCCTAACCCTAACCCTAATCACAACCCAAAAATCAAACACAAATCACAACCCTAACCCTACCCCTTCCAAAGGTCGTAGAAGCTCGGGGGTGGTACCAATGGATCGGGCATACCCACATTAGTGGGGATGGAACCAACTTCCATGTCTCTATGACCTACAGAAAAAAAGTTATTGAAGAATATCCTGATCTCCAATGGGTATTCATTCCTAACCCTAACCCTAAGCACAGCCCTAACCCTAACCCTAATCACAACCCTAACCCTAACCCTAATTGCAACCCTAACCCATATTCACCATTGGGTGAATAACTCCGCGCTGCTTGCTCGAAACGTGCTGAAATTTGGTGTGGTCACGTGGCAGGCTACCCTTTATGAATCATGAAAGGCCCAAGTCTCTAGGCCTTTCGGAAAAAAAGTTATTCGAAAATATCTTGTACTTTTTTGGGGAGATTTGATGGTTTCACCATTTCCGAAGGTCGTAGAAGCTCGGGGATGGTCCCAATGGATCGGGCAGAGCCATATTAGTTGAGATGGAACCAACTTCCAAGTCTCTATGACATTCAGAAAAAAAGTTATTGAAGAATATCTTGAACTCCTATAGGTTTTCATCCCTAACCCTAACCCTAATCACAACCCAAAAATCAAACACAAATCACAACCCTAACCCTACCCCTTCCAAAGGTCGTAGAAGCTCGGGGGTGGTACCAATGGATCGGGCATACTCACATTAGTGGGGATGGAACCAACTTCCATGTCTCTATGACCTACAGAAAAAAAGTTATTGAAGAATATCCTGATCTCCAATGGGTATTCATTCCTAACCCTAACCCTAAGCACAGCCCTAACCCTAAACCTAATCACAACCCTAACCCTAACCCTAAGCACAGCCCTAACCCTAACCCTAATCACAACCCTAACCCTAACCCTAATTGCAACCCTAACCCATATTCACCATAGGGTGAATAACTCCGCGCTGCTTGCTCGAAACGTGCTGAAATTTGGTGTGGTCACGTGGCAGGCTACCCTTTATGAATCATGAAAGGCCCAAGTCTCTAGGCCTTTCGGAAAAAAAGTTATTCGAAAATATCTTGTACTTTTTTGGGGAGATTTGGTGGTTTCACCACTTCTGAAGGTCGTAGAAGCTCGGGGATGGTCCCAATGGATCGGGCAGAGCCATATTAGTGGAGATGGAACCAACTTCCAAGTCTCTATGACCTTCAGAAAAAAAGTTATTGAAGAATATCTTGAACTCCTATAGGTTTTCATCCCTAACCCTAACCCTAATCACAACCCAAAAATCAAACACAAATCACAACCCTAACCCTACCCCTTCCAAAGGTCGTAGAAGCTCGGGGGTGGTACCAATGGATCGGGCATACCCACATTAGTGGCGATGGAACCAACTTCCATGTCTCTATGACCTACAGAAAAAAAGTTATTGAAGAATATCCTGATCTCCAATGGGTATTCATTCCTAACCCTAACCCTAAGCACAGCCCTAACCCTAACCCTAATCACAACCCTAACCCTAACCCTAATTGCAACCCTAACCCATATTCACCATTGGGTGAATAACTCCGCGCTGCTTGCTCGAAACGTGCTGAAATTTGGTGTGGTCACGTGGCAGGCTACCCTTTATGAATCATGAAAGGCCCAAGTCTCTAGGCCTTTCGGAAAAAAAGTTATTCGAAAATATCTTGTACTTTTTTGGGGAGATTTGATGGTTTCACCATTTCCGAAGGTCGTAGAAGCTCGGGGATGGTCCCAATGGATCGGGCAGAGCCATATTAGTGGAGATGGAACCAACTTCCAAGTCTCTATGACATTCAGAAAAAAAGTTATTGAAGAATATCTTGAACTCCTATAGGTTTTCATCCCTAACCCTAACCCTAATCACAACCCAAAAATCAAACACAAATCACAACCCTAACCCTACCCCTTCCAAAGGTCGTAGAAGCTCGGGGGTGGTACCAATGGATCGGGCATACCCACATTAGTGGGGATGGAACCAACTTCCATGTCTCTATGACCTACAGAAAAAAAGTTATTGAAGAATATCCTGATCTCCAATGGGTATTCATTCCTAACCCTAACCCTAAGCACAGCCCTAACCCTAACCCTAATCACAACCCTAACCCTAACCCTAATTGCAACCCTAACCCATATTCACCATAGGGTGAATAACTCCGCGCTGCTTGCTCGAAACGTGCTGAAATTTGGTGTGGTCACGTGGCAGGCTACCCTTTATGAATCATGAAAGGCCCAAGTCTCTAGGCCTTTCGGAAAAAAAGTTATTCGAAAATATCTTGTACTTTTTTGGGGAGATTTGATGGTTTCACCATTTCCAAAGGTCGTAGAAGCTCGGGGATGGTCCCAATGGATCGGGCAGAGCCATATTAGTAGAGATGGAACCAACTTCCAAGTCTCTATGACATTCAGAAAAAAAGTTATTGAAGAATATCTTGAACTCCTATAGGTTTTCATCCCTAACCCTAACCCTAATCACAACCCAAAAATCAAACACAAATCACAACCCTAACCCTACCCCTTCCAAAGGTCGTAGAAGCTCGGGGGTGGTACCAATGGATCGGGCATACCCACATTAGTGGGGATGGAACCAACTTCCATGTCTCTATGACCTACAGAAAAAAAGTTATTGAAGAATATCCTGATCTCCAATGGGTATTCATTCCTAACCCTAACCCTAAGCACAGCCCTAACCCTAACCCTAATCACAACCCTAACCCTAACCCTAATTGCAACCCTAACCCATATTCACCATAGGGTGAATAACTCCGCGCTGCTTGCTCGAAACGTGCTGAAATTTGGTGTGGTCACGTGGCAGGCTACCCTTTATGAATCATGAAAGGCCCAAGTCTCTAGGCCTTTCGGAAAAAAAGTTATTCGAAAATATCTTGTACTTTTTTGGGGAGATTTGGTGGTTTCACCACTTCTGAAGGTTGTAGAAGCTCGGGGATGGTCCCAATGGATCGGGCAGAGCCATATTAGTGGAGATGGAACCAACTTCCAAGTCTCTATGACATTCAGAAAAAAAGTTATTGAAGAATATCTTGAACTCCTATAGGTTTTCATCCCTAACCCTAACCCTAATCACAACCCAAAAATCAAACACAAATCACAACCCTAACCCTACCCCTTCCAAAGGTCGTAGAAGCTCGGGGGTGGTACCAATGGATCGGGCATACCCACATTAGTGGGGATGGAACCAACTTCCATGTCTCTATGACCTACAGAAAAAAAGTTATTGAAGAATATCCTGATCTCCAATGGGTATTCATTCCTAACCCTAACCCTAAGCACAGCCCTAACCCTAACCCTAATCACAACCCTAACCCTAACCCTAATTGCAACCCTAACCCATATTCACCATTGGGTGAATAACTCCGCGCTGCTTGCTCGAAACGTGCTGAAATTTGGTGTGGTCACGTGGCAGGCTACCCTTTATGAATCATGAAAGGCCCAAGTCTCTAGGCCTTTCGGAAAAAAAGTTATTCGAAAATATCTTGTACTTTTTTGGGGAGATTTGATGGTTTCACCATTTCCGAAGGTCGTAGAAGCTCGGGGATGGTCCCAATGGATCGGGCAGAGCCATATTAGTGGAGATGGAACCAACTTCCAAGTCTCTATGACATTCAGAAAAAAAGTTATTGAAGAATATCTTGAACTCCTATAGGTTTTCATCCCTAACCCTAACCCTAATCACAACCCAAAAATCAAACACAAATCACAACCCTAACCCTACCCCTTCCAAAGGTCGTAGAAGCTCGGGGGTGGTACCAATGGATCGGGCATACCCACATTAGTGGGGATGGAACCAACTTCCATGTCTCTATGACCTACAGAAAAAAAGTTATTGAAGAATATCCTGATCTCCAATGGGTATTCATTCCTAACCCTAACCCTAAGCACAGCCCTAACCCTAACCCTAATCACAACCCTAACCCTAACCCTAATTGCAACCCTAACCCATATTCACCATAGGGTGAATAACTCCGCGCTGCTTGCTCGAAACGTGCTGAAATTTGGTGTGGTCACGTGGCAGGCTACCCTTTATGAATCATGAAAGGCCCAAGTCTCTAGGCCTTTCGGAAAAAAAGTTATTCGAAAATATCTTGTACTTTTTTGGGGAGATTTGGTGGTTTCACCACTTCTGAAGGTTGTAGAAGCTCGGGGATGGTCCCAATGGATCGGGCAGAGCCATATTAGTGGAGATGGAACCAACTTCCAAGTCTCTATGACATTCAGAAAAAAAGTTATTGAAGAATATCTTGAACTCCTATAGGTTTTCATCCCTAACCCTAACCCTAATCACAACCCAAAAATCAAACACAAATCACAACCCTAACCCTACCCCTTCCAAAGGTCGTAGAAGCTCGGGGGTGGTACCAATGGATCGGGCATACCCACATTAGTGGGGATGGAACCAACTTCCATGTCTCTATGACCTACAGAAAAAAAGTTATTGAAGAATATCCTGATCTCCAATGGGTATTCATTCCTAACCCTAACCCTAAGCACAGCCCTAACCCTAACCCTAATCACAACCCTAACCCTAACCCTAATTGCAACCCTAACCCATATTCACCATTGGGTGAATAACTCCGCGCTGCTTGCTCGAAACGTGCTGAAATTTGGTGTGGTCACGTGGCAGGCTACCCTTTATGAATCATGAAAGGCCCAAGTCTCTAGGCCTTTCGGAAAAAAAGTTATTCGAAAATATCTTGTACTTTTTTGGGGAGATTTGATGGTTTCACCATTTCCGAAGGTCGTAGAAGCTCGGGGATGGTCCCAATGGATCGGGCAGAGCCATATTAGTGGAGATGGAACCAACTTCCAAGTCTCTATGACATTCAGAAAAAAAGTTATTGAAGAATATCTTGAACTCCTATAGGTTTTCATCCCTAACCCTAACCCTAATCACAACCCAAAAATCAAACACAAATCACAACCCTAACCCTACCCCTTCCAAAGGTCGTAGAAGCTCGGGGGTGGTACCAATGGATCGGGCATACTCACATTAGTGGGGATGGAACCAACTTCCATGTCTCTATGACCTACAGAAAAAAAGTTATTGAAGAATATCCTGATCTCCAATGGGTATTCATTCCTAACCCTAACCCTAAGCACAGCCCTAACCCTAAACCTAATCACAACCCTAACCCTAACCCTAAGCACAGCCCTAACCCTAACCCTAATCACAACCCTAACCCTAACCCTAATTGCAACCCTAACCCATATTCACCATAGGGTGAATAACTCCGCGCTGCTTGCTCGAAACGTGCTGAAATTTGGTGTGGTCACGTGGCAGGCTACCCTTTATGAATCATGAAAGGCCCAAGTCTCTAGGCCTTTCGGAAAAAAAGTTATTCGAAAATATCTTGTACTTTTTTGGGGAGATTTGGTGGTTTCACCACTTCTGAAGGTCGTAGAAGCTCGGGGATGGTCCCAATGGATCGGGCAGAGCCATATTAGTGGAGATGGAACCAACTTCCAAGTCTCTATGACCTTCAGAAAAAAAGTTATTGAAGAATATCTTGAACTCCTATAGGTTTTCATCCCTAACCCTAACCCTAATCACAACCCAAAAATCAAACACAAATCACAACCCTAACCCTACCCCTTCCAAAGGTCGTAGAAGCTCGGGGGTGGTACCAATGGATCGGGCATACCCACATTAGTGGCGATGGAACCAACTTCCATGTCTCTATGACCTACAGAAAAAAAGTTATTGAAGAATATCCTGATCTCCAATGGGTATTCATTCCTAACCCTAACCCTAAGCACAGCCCTAACCCTAACCCTAATCACAACCCTAACCCTAACCCTAATTGCAACCCTAACCCATATTCACCATTGGGTGAATAACTCCGCGCTGCTTGCTCGAAACGTGCTGAAATTTGGTGTGGTCACGTGGCAGGCTACCCTTTATGAATCATGAAAGGCCCAAGTCTCTAGGCCTTTCGGAAAAAAAGTTATTCGAAAATATCTTGTACTTTTTTGGGGAGATTTGATGGTTTCACCATTTCCGAAGGTCGTAGAAGCTCGGGGATGGTCCCAATGGATCGGGCAGAGCCATATTAGTGGAGATGGAACCAACTTCCAAGTCTCTATGACATTCAGAAAAAAAGTTATTGAAGAATATCTTGAACTCCTATAGGTTTTCATCCCTAACCCTAACCCTAATCACAACCCAAAAATCAAACACAAATCACAACCCTAACCCTACCCCTTCCAAAGGTCGTAGAAGCTCGGGGGTGGTACCAATGGATCGGGCATACCCACATTAGTGGGGATGGAACCAACTTCCATGTCTCTATGACCTACAGAAAAAAAGTTATTGAAGAATATCCTGATCTCCAATGGGTATTCATTCCTAACCCTAACCCTAAGCACAGCCCTAACCCTAACCCTAATCACAACCCTAACCCTAACCCTAATTGCAACCCTAACCCATATTCACCATAGGGTGAATAACTCCGCGCTGCTTGCTCGAAACGTGCTGAAATTTGGTGTGGTCACGTGGCAGGCTACCCTTTATGAATCATGAAAGGCCCAAGTCTCTAGGCCTTTCGGAAAAAAAGTTATTCGAAAATATCTTGTACTTTTTTGGGGAGATTTGATGGTTTCACCATTTCCAAAGGTCGTAGAAGCTCGGGGATGGTCCCAATGGATCGGGCAGAGCCATATTAGTGGAGATGGAACCAACTTCCAAGTCTCTATGACATTCAGAAAAAAAGTTATTGAAGAATATCTTGAACTCCTATAGGTTTTCATCCCTAACCCTAACCCTAATCACAACCCAAAAATCAAACACAAATCACAACCCTAACCCTACCCCTTCCAAAGGTCGTAGAAGCTCGGGGGTGGTACCAATGGATCGGGCATACCCACATTAGTGGGGATGGAACCAACTTCCATGTCTCTATGACCTACAGAAAAAAAGTTATTGAAGAATATCCTGATCTCCAATGGGTATTCATTCCTAACCCTAACCCTAAGCACAGCCCTAACCCTAACCCTAATCACAACCCTAACCCTAACCCTAATTGCAACCCTAACCCATATTCACCATAGGGTGAATAACTCCGCGCTGCTTGCTCGAAACGTGCTGAAATTTGGTGTGGTCACGTGGCAGGCTACCCTTTATGAATCATGAAAGGCCCAAGTCTCTAGGCCTTTCGGAAAAAAAGTTATTCGAAAATATCTTGTACTTTTTTGGGGAGATTTGATGGTTTCACCATTTCCGAAGGTCGTAGAAGCTCGGGGATGGTCCCAATGGATCGGGCAGAGCCATATTAGTGGAGATGGAACCAACTTCCAAGTCTCTATGACATTCAGAAAAAAAGTTATTGAAGAATATCTTGAACTCCTATAGGTTTTCATCCCTAACCCTAACCCTAATCACAACCCAAAAATCAAACACAAATCACAACCCTAACCCTACCCCTTCCAAAGGTCGTAGAAGCTCGGGGGTGGTACCAATGGATCGGGCATACCCACATTAGTGGGGATGGAACCAACTTCCATGTCTCTATGACCTACAGAAAAAAAGTTATTGAAGAATATCCTGATCTCCAATGGGTATTCATTCCTAACCCTAACCCTAAGCACAGCCCTAACCCTAACCCTAATCACAACCCTAACCCTAACCCTAATTGCAACCCTAACCCATATTCACCATAGGGTGAATAACTCCGCGCTGCTTGCTCGAAACGTGCTGAAATTTGGTGTGGTCACGTGGCAGGCTACCCTTTATGAATCATGAAAGGCCCAAGTCTCTAGGCCTTTCGGAAAAAAAGTTATTCGAAAATATCTTGTACTTTTTTGGGGAGATTTGATGGTTTCACCATTTCCGAAGGTCGTAGAAGCTCGGGGATGGTCCCAATGGATCGGGCAGAGCCATATTAGTGGAGATGGAACCAACTTCCAAGTCTCTATGACATTCAGAAAAAAAGTTATTGAAGAATATCTTGAACTCCTATAGGTTTTCATCCCTAACCCTAACCCTAATCACAACCCAAAAATCAAACACAAATCACAACCCTAACCCTACCCCTTCCAAAGGTCGTAGAAGCTCGGGGGTGGTACCAATGGATCGGGCATACCCACATTAGTGGGGATGGAACCAACTTCCATGTCTCTATGACCTACAGAAAAAAAGTTATTGAAGAATATCCTGATCTCCAATGGGTATTCATTCCTAACCCTAACCCTAAGCACAGCCCTAACCCTAACCCTAATCACAACCCTAACCCTAACCCTAAGCACAGCCCTAACCCTAACCCTAATCACAACCCTAACCCTAACCCTAATTGCAACCCTAACCCATATTCACCATAGGGTGAATAACTCCGCGCTGCTTGCTCGAAACGTGCTGAAATTTGGTGTGGTCACGTGGCAGGCTACCCTTTATGAATCATGAAAGGCCCAAGTCTCTAGGCCTTTCAGAAAAAAAGTTATTTGAAAATATCTTGTACTTTTTTGGGGAGATTTGATGGTTTCACCATTTCCGAAGGTCGTAGAAGCTCGGGGATGGTCCCAATGGATCGGGCAGAGCCATATTAGTGGAGATGGAACCAACTTCCAAGTCTCTATGACATTCAGAAAAAAAGTTATTGAAGAATATCTTGAACTCCTATAGGTTTTCATCCCTAACCCTAACCCTAATCACAACCCAAAAATCAAACACAAATCACAACCCTAACCCTACCCCTTCCAAAGGTCGTAGAAGCTCGGGGGTGGTACCAATGGATCGGGCATACCCACATTAGTGGGGATGGAACCAACTTCCATGTCTCTATGACCTACAGAAAAAAAGTTATTGAAGAATATCCTGATCTCCAATGGGTATTCATTCCTAACCCTAACCCTAACCCTAAGCACAGCCCTAACCCTAACCCTAATCACAACCCTAACCCTAACCCTAATTGCAACCCTAACCCATATTAACCATAGGGTGAATAACTCCGCACTGCTTGCTCGAAACGTGCTGAAATTTGGTGTGGTCACGTGGCAGGCTACCCTTTATGAATCATGAAAGGCCCAAGTCTCTAGGCCTTTCGGAAAAAAAGTTATTCGAAAATATCTTGTACTTTTTTGGGGAGATTTGATGGTTTCACCATTTCCGAAGGTCGTAGAAGCTCGGGGATGGTCCCAATGGATCGGGCAGAGCCATATTAGTGGAGATGGAACCAACTTTCAAGTCTCTATGACATTCAGAAAAAAAGTTATTGAAGAATATCTTGAATTCCTATCGGTTTTCATCCCTAACCCTAACCCTAATCACAACCCAAAAATCAAACACAAATCACAACCCTAACCCTACCCCTTCCAAAGGTCGTAGAAGCTCGGGGGTGGTACCAATGGATCGGGCATATCCACATTAGTGGGGATGGAACCAACTTCCATGTCTCTATGACCTACAGAAAAAAAGTTATTGAAGAATATCCTGATCTCCAATGGGTATTCATTCCTAACCCTAACCCTAAGCACAGCCCTAACCCTAACCCTAATCACAACCCTAACCCTAACCCTAAGCACAGCCCTAACCCTAACCCTAATCACAACCCTAACCCTAACCCTAATTGCAAACCTAACCCATATTCACCATAGGGTGAATAACTCCGCGCTGCTTGCTCGAAACGTGCTGAAATTTGGTGTGGTCACTTGGCAGGCTACCCTTTATGAATCATGAAAGGCCCAAGTCTCTAGGCCTTTCGGAAAAAAAGTTATTCGAAAATATCTTGTACTTTTTTGGGGAGATTTGGTGGTTTCACCACTTCTGAAGGTCGTAGAAGCTCGGGGATGGTCCCAATGGATCGGGCAGAGCCATATTAGTGGAGATGGAACCAACTTCCAAGTCTCTATGACATTCAGAAAAAAAGTTATTGAAGAATATCTTGAACTCCTATAGGTTTTCATCCCTAACCCTAACCCTAATCACAACCCAAAAATCAAACACAAATCACAACCCTAACCCTACCCCTTCCAAAGGTCGTAGAAGCTCGGGGGTGGTACCAATGGATCGGGCATACCCACATTAGTGGGGATGGAACCAACTTCCATGTCTCTATGACCTACAGAAAAAAAGTTATTGAAGAATATCCTGATCTCCAATGGGTATTCATTCCTAACCCTAACCCTAACCCTAAGCACAGCCCTAACCCTAACCCTAATCACAACCCTAACCCTAACCCTAATTGCAACCCTAACCCATATTAACCATAGGGTGAATAACTCCGCACTGCTTGCTCGAAACGTGCTGAAATTTGGTGTGGTCACGTGGCAGGCTACCCTTTATGAATCATGAAAGGCCCAAGTCTCTAGGCCTTTCGGAAAAAAAGTTATTCGAAAATATCTTGTACTTTTTTGGGGAGATTTGATGGTTTCACCATTTCCGAAGGTCGTAGAAGCTCGGGGATGGTCCCAATGGATCGGGCAGAGCCATATTAGTGGAGATGGAACCAACTTTCAAGTCTCTATGACATTCAGAAAAAAAGTTATTGAAGAATATCTTGAATTCCTATAGGTTTTCATCCCTAACCCTAACCCTAATCACAACCCAAAAATCAAACACAAATCACAACCCTAACCCTACCCCTTCCAAAGGTCGTAGAAGCTCGGGGGTGGTACCAATGGATCGGGCATATCCACATTAGTGGGGATGGAACCAACTTCCATGTCTCTATGACCTACAGAAAAAAAGTTATTGAAGAATATCCTGATCTCCAATGGGTATTCATTCCTAACCCTAACCCTAAGCACAGCCCTAACCCTAACCCTAATCACAACCCTAACCCTAACCCTAAGCACAGCCCTAACCCTAACCCTAATCACAACCCTAACCCTAACCCTAATTGCAACCCTAACCCATATTCACCATAGGGTGAATAACTCTGCGCTGCTCGCTCGAAACGTGCTGAAATTTGGTGTGGTCACGTGGCAGGCTACCCTTTATGAATCATGAAAAGCCCAAGTCTCTAGGCCTTTCGGAAAAAAAGTTATTTGAAAATATCTTGTACTTTTTTGGGGAGATTTGATGGTTTCACCATTTCCGAAGGTCGTAGAAGCTCGGGGATGGTCCCAATGGATCGGGCAGAGCCATATTAGTGGAGATGGAACCAACTTCCAAGTCTCTATGACATTCAGAAAAAAAGTTATTGAAGAATATCTTGAACTCCTATAGGTTTTCATACCTAACCCTAACCCTAATCACAACCCAAAAATCAAACACAAATCACAACCCTAACCCTACCCCTTCCAAAGGTCGTAGAAGCTCGGGGGT
Organism: Paralichthys olivaceus; assembly: GCF_024713975.1. Classification (NCBI taxonomy): domain Eukaryota; kingdom Metazoa; phylum Chordata; class Actinopteri; order Pleuronectiformes; family Paralichthyidae; genus Paralichthys; species Paralichthys olivaceus. The sequence continues at coordinate 29,514,806 of NC_091093.1, forward strand.
GGTACCAATGGATCGGGCATACCCACATTAGTGGGGATGGAACCAACTTCCATGTCTCTATGACCTACAGAAAAAAAGTTATTGAAGAATATCCTGATCTCCAATGGGTATTCATTCCTAACCCTAACACTAAGCACAGCCCTAACCCTAACCCTAATCACAACCCTAACCCTAACCCTAATTGCAACCCTAACCCATATTCACCATAGGGTGAATAACTCCGCGCTGCTTGCTCGAAACGTGCTGAAATTTGGTGTGGTCACGTGGCAGGCTACCCTTTATGAATCATGAAAGGCCCAAGTCTCTAGGCCTTTCGGAAAAAAAGTTATTCGAAAATATCTTGTACTTTTTTGGGGAGATTTGATGGTTTCACCATTTCCGAAGGTCGTAGAAGCTCGGGGATGGTCCCAATGGATCGGACAGAGCCATATTAGTAGAGATGGAACCAACTTCCAAGTCTCTATGACATTCAGAAAAAAAGTTATTGAAGAATATCTTGAACTCCTATAGGTTTTCATACCTAACCCTAACCCTAATCACAACCCAAAAATCAAACACAAATCACAACCCTAACCCTACCCCTTCCAAAGGTCGTAGAAGCTCGGGGGTGGTACCAATGGATCGGGCATACCCACATTAGTGGGGATGGAACCAACTTCCATGTCTCTATGACCTACAGAAAAAAAGTTATTGAAGAATATCCTGATCTCCAATGGGTATTCATTCCTAACCCTAACCCTAAGCACAGCCCTAACCCTAACCCTAATCACAACCCTAACCCTAACCCTAATTGCAACCCTAACCCATATTCACCATTGGGTTAATAACTCCGCGCTGCTTGCTCGAAACGTGCTGAAATTTGGTGTGGTCACGTGGCAGGCTACCCTTTATGAATCATGAAAGGCCCAAGTCTCTAGGCCTTTCGGAAAAAAAGTTATTCGAAAATATCTTGTACTTTTTTGGGGAGATTTGATGGTTTCACAATTTCCGAAGGTCGTAGAAGCTCGGGGATGGTCCCAATGGATCGGGCAGAGCCATATTAGTGGAGATGGAACCAACTTCCAAGTCTCAATGACATTCAGAAAAAAAGTTATTGAAGAATATCTTGAACTCCTATAGGTTTTCATCCCTAACCCTAACCCTAATCACAACCCAAAAATCAAACACAAATCACAACCCTAACCCTACCCCTTCCAAAGGTCGTAGAAGCTCGGGGGTGGTACCAATGGATCGGGCATACCCACATTAGTGGGGATGGAACCAACTTCCATGTCTCTATGACCTACAGAAAAAAAGTTATTGAAGAATATCCTGATCTCCAATGGGTATTCATTCCTAACCCTAACCCTAAGCACAGCCCTAACCCTAACCCTAATCACAACCCTAACCCTAACCCTAAGCACAGCCCTAACCCTAACCCTAATCACAACCCTAACCCTAACCCTAATTGCAACCCTAACCCATATTCACCATAGGGTGAATAACTCCGCGCTGCTTGCTCGAAACGTGCTGAAATTTGGTGTGGTCACGTGGCAGGCTACCCTTTATGAATCATGAAAGGCCCAAGTCTCTAGGCCTTTCGGAAAAAAAGTTATTTGAAAATATCTTGTACTTTTTTGGGGAGATTTGATGGTTTCACCATTTCCGAAGGTCGTAGAAGCTCGGGGATGGTCCCAATGGATCGGGCAGAGCCATATTAGTGGAGATGGAACCAACTTCCAAGTCTCTATGACATTCAGAAAAAAAGTTATTGAAGAATATCTTGAACTCCTATAGGTTTTCATCCCTAACCCTAACCCTAATCACAACCCAAAAATCAAACACAAATCACAACCCTAACCCTACCCCTTCCAAAGGTCGTAGAAGCTCGGGGGTGGTACCAATGGATCGGGCATACCCACATTAGTGGGGATGGAACCAACTTCCATGTCTCTATGACCTACAGAAAAAAAGTTATTGAAGAATATCCTGATCTCCAATGGGTATTCATTCCTAACCCTAACCCTAACCCTAAGCACAGCCCTAACCCTAACCCTAATCACAACCCTAACCCTAACCCTAATTGCAACCCTAACCCATATTAACCATAGGGTGAATAACTCCGCACTGCTTGCTCGAAACGTGCTGAAATTTGGTGTGGTCACGTGGCAGGCTACCCTTTATGAATCATGAAAGGCCCAAGTCTCTAGGCCTTTCGGAATAAAAGTTATTCGAAAATATCTTGTACTTTTTTGGGGAGATTTGATGGTTTCACCATTTCCGAAGGTCGTAGAAGCTCGTGGATGGTCCCAATGGATCGTGCAGAGCCATATTAGTGGTGATGGAACCAACTTTCAAGTCTCTATGACATTCAGAAAAAAAGTTATTGAAGAATATCTTGAATTCCTATAGGTTTTCATCCCTAACCCTAACCCTAATCACAACCCAAAAATCAAACACAAATCACAACCCTAACCCTACCCCTTCCAAAGGTCGTAGAAGCTCGGGGGTGGTACCAATGGATCGGGCATATCCACATTAGTGGGGATGGAACCAACTTCCATGTCTCTATGACCTACAGAAAAAAAGTTATTGAAGAATATCCTGATCTCCAATGGGTATTCATTCCTAACCCTAACCCTAAGCACAGCCCTAACCCTAACCCTAATCACAACCCTAACCCTAACCCTAAGCACAGCCCTAACCCTAACCCTAATCACAACCCTAACCCTAACCCTAATTGCAAACCTAACCCATATTCACCATAGGGTGAATAACTCCGCGCTGCTTGCTCGAAACGTGCTGAAATTTGGTGTGGTCACGTGGCAGGCTACCCTTTATGAATCATGAAAGGCCCAAGTCTCTAGGCCTTTCGGAAAAAAAGTTATTCGAAAATATCTTGTACTTTTTTGGGGAGATTTGGTGGTTTCACCACTTCTGAAGGTCGTAGAAGCTCGGGGATGGTCCCAATGGATCGGGCAGAGCCATATTAGTGGAGATGGAACCAACTTCCAAGTCTCTATGACATTCAGAAAAAAAGTTATTGAAGAATATCTTGAACTCCTATAGGTTTTCATCCCTAACCCTAACCCTAATCACAACCCAAAAATCAAACACAAATCACAACCCTAACCCTACCCCTTCCAAAGGTCGTAGAAGCTCGGGGGTGGTACCAATGGATCGGGCATACCCACATTAGTGGGGATGGAACCAACTTCCATGTCTCTATGACCTACAGAAAAAAAGTTATTGAAGAATATCCTGATCTCCAATGGGTATTCATTCCTAACCCTAACCCTAACCCTAAGCACAGCCCTAACCCTAACCCTAATCACAACCCTAACCCTAACCCTAATTGCAACCCTAACCCATATTAACCATAGGGTGAATAACTCCGCACTGCTTGCTCGAAACGTGCTGAAATTTGGTGTGGTCACGTGGCAGGCTACCCTTTATGAATCATGAAAGGCCCAAGTCTCTAGGCCTTTCGGAATAAAAGTTATTCGAAAATATCTTGTACTTTTTTGGGGAGATTTGATGGTTTCACCATTTCCGAAGGTCGTAGAAGCTCGGGGATGGTCCCAATGGATCGGGCAGAGCCATATTAGTGGTGATGGAACCAACTTTCAAGTCTCTATGACATTCAGAAAAAAAGTTATTGAAGAATATCTTGAATTCCTATAGGTTTTCATCCCTAACCCTAACCCTAATCACAACCCAAAAATCAAACACAAATCACAACCCTAACCCTACCCCTTCCAAAGGTCGTAGAAGCTCGGGGGTGGTACCAATGGATCGGGCATATCCACATTAGTGGGGATGGAACCAACTTCCATGTCTCTATGACCTACAGAAAAAAAGTTATTGAAGAATATCCTGATCTCCAATGGGTATTCATTCCTAACCCTAACCCTAAGCACAGCCCTAACCCTAACCCTAATCACAACCCTAACCCTAACCCTAAGCACAGCCCTAACCCTAACCCTAATCACAACCCTAACCCTAACCCTAATTGCAAACCTAACCCATATTCACCATAGGGTGAATAACTCCGCGCTGCTTGCTCGAAACGTGCTGAAATTTGGTGTGGTCACGTGGCAGGCTACCCTTTATGAATCATGAAAGGCCCAAGTCTCTAGGCCTTTCGGAAAAAAAGTTATTCGAAAATATCTTGTACTTTTTTGGGGAGATTTGGTGGTTTCACCACTTCTGAAGGTCGTAGAAGCTCGGGGATGGTCCCAATGGATCGGGCAGAGCCATATTAGTGGAGATGGAACCAACTTCCAAGTCTCTATGACATTCAGAAAAAAAGTTATTGAAGAATATCTTGAACTCCTATAGGTTTTCATCCCTAACCCTAACCCTAATCACAACCCAAAAATCAAACACAAATCACAACCCTAACCCTACCCCTTCCAAAGGTCGTAGAAGCTCGGGGGTGGTACCAATGGATCGGGCATACCCACATTAGTGGGGATGGAACCAACTTCCATGTCTCTATGACCTACAGAAAAAAAGTTATTGAAGAATATCCTGATCTCCAATGGGTATTCATTCCTAACCCTAACCCTAAGCACAGCCCTAACCCTAACCCTAATCACAACCCTAACCCTAACCCTAAGCACAGCCCTAACCCTAACCCTAATCACAACCCTAACCCTAACCCTAATTGCAACCCTAACCCATATTCACCATAGGGTGAATAACTCCGCGCTGCTTGCTCGAAACGTGCTGAAATTTGGTGTGGTCACGTGGCAGGCTACCCTTTATGAATCATGAAAGGCCCAAGTCTCTAGGCCTTTCGGAAAAAAAGTAATTTGAAAATATCTTGTACTTTTTTGGGGAGATTTGATGGTTTCACCATTTCCGAAGGTCGTAGAAGCTCGGGGATGGTCCCAATGGATCGGGCAGAGCCATATTAGTGGAGATGGAACCAACTTCCAAGTCTCTATGACATTCAGAAAAAAAGTTATTGAAGAATATCTTGAACTCCTATAGGTTTTCATACCTAACCCTAACCCTAATCACAACCCAAAAATCAAACACAAATCACAACCCTAACCCTACCCCTTCCAAAGGTCGTAGAAGCTCGGGGGTGGTACCAATGGATCGGGCATACCCACATTAGTGGGGATGGAACCAACTTCCATGTCTCTATGACCTACAGAAAAAAAGTTATTGAAGAATATCCTGATCTCCAATGGGTATTCATTCCTAACCCTAACCCTAAGCACAGCCCTAACCCTAACCCTAATCACAACCCTAACCCTAACCCTAAGCACAGCCCTAACCCTAACCCTAATCACAACCCTAACCCTAACCCTAATTGCAACCCTAACCCATATTCACCATAGGGTGAATAACTCCGCGCTGCTTGCTCGAAACGTGCTGAAATTTGGTGTGGTCACGTGGCAGGCTACCCTTTATGAATCATGAAAGGCCCAAGTCTCTAGGCCTTTCGGAAAAAAAGTAATTTGAAAATATCTTGTACTTTTTTGGGGAGATTTGATGGTTTCACCATTTCCGAAGGTCGTAGAAGCTCGGGGATGGTCCCAATGGATCGGGCAGAGCCATATTAGTGGAGATGGAACCAACTTCCAAGTCTCTATGACATTCAGAAAAAAAGTTATTGAAGAATATCTTGAACTCCTATAGGTTTTCATACCTAACCCTAACCCTAATCACAACCCAAAAATCAAACACAAATCACAACCCTAACCCTACCCCTTCCAAAGGTCGTAGAAGCTCGGGGGTGGTACCAATGGATCGGGCATACCCACATTAGTGGGGATGGAACCAACTTCCATGTCTCTATGACCTACAGAAAAAAAGTTATTGAAGAATATCCTGATCTCCAATGGGTATTCATTCCTAACCCTAACCCTAAGCACAGCCCTAACCCTAACCCTAATCACAACCCTAACCCTAACCCTAAGCACAGCCCTAACCCTAACCCTAATCACAACCCTAACCCTAACCCTAATTGCAACCCTAACCCATATTCACCATAGGGTGAATAACTCCGCGCTGCTTGCTCGAAACGTGCTGAAATTTGGTGTGGTCACGTGGCAGGCTACCCTTTATGAATCATGAAAGGCCCAAGTCTCTAGGCCTTTCGGAAAAAAAGTAATTTGAAAATATCTTGTACTTTTTTGGGGAGATTTGATGGTTTCACCATTTCCGAAGGTCGTAGAAGCTCGGGGATGGTCCCAATGGATCGGGCAGAGCCATATTAGTGGAGATGGAACCAACTTCCAAGTCTCTATGACATTCAGAAAAAAAGTTATTGAAGAATATCTTGAACTCCTATAGGTTTTCATACCTAACCCTAACCCTAATCACAACCCAAAAATCAAACACAAATCACAACCCTAACCCTACCCCTTCCAAAGGTCGTAGAAGCTCGGGGGTGGTACCAATGGATCGGGCATACCCACATTAGTGGGGATGGAACCAACTTCCATGTCTCTATGACCTACAGAAAAAAAGTTATTGAAGAATATCCTGATCTCCAATGGGTATTCATTCCTAACCCTAAGCACAGCCCTAACCCTAACCCTAATCACAACCCTAACCCTAACCCTAATTGCAACCCTAACCCATATTCACCATTGGGTTAATAACTCCGCGCTGCTTGCTCGAAACGTGCTGAAATTTGGTGTGGTCACGTGGCAGGCTACCCTTTATGAATCATGAAAGGCCCAAGTCTCTAGGCCTTTCGGAAAAAAAGTTATTCGAAAATATCTTGTACTTTTTTGGGGAGATTTGATGGTTTCACAATTTCCGAAGGTCGTAGAAGCTCGGGGATGGTCCCAATGGATCGGGCAGAGCCATATTAGTGGAGATGGAACCAACTTCCAAGTCTCAATGACATTCAGAAAAAAAGTTATTGAAGAATATCTTGAACTCCTATAGGTTTTCATCCCTAACCCTAACCCTAATCACAACCCAAAAATCAAACACAAATCACAACCCTAACCCTACCCCTTCCAAAGGTCGTAGAAGCTCGGGGGTGGTACCAATGGATCGGGCATACCCACATTAGTGGGGATGGAACCAACTTCCATGTCTCTATGACCTACAGAAAAAAAGTTATTGAAGAATATCCTGATCTCCAATGGGTATTCATTCCTAACCCTAACCCTAAGCACAGCCCTAACCCTAACCCTAATCACAACCCTAACCCTAACCCTAAGCACAGCCCTAACCCTAACCCTAATCACAACCCTAACCCTAACCCTAATTGCAACCCTAACCCATATTCACCATAGGGTGAATAACTCCGCGCTGCTTGCTCGAAACGTGCTGAAATTTGGTGTGGTCACGTGGCAGGCTACCCTTTATGAATCATGAAAGGCCCAAGTCTCTAGGCCTTTCGGAAAAAAAGTTATTTGAAAATATCTTGTACTTTTTTGGGGAGATTTGATGGTTTCACCATTTCCGAAGGTCGTAGAAGCTCGGGGATGGTCCCAATGGATCGGGCAGAGCCATATTAGTGGAGATGGAACCAACTTCCAAGTCTCTATGACATTCAGAAAAAAAGTTATTGAAGAATATCTTGAACTCCTATAGGTTTTCATCCCTAACCCTAACCCTAATCACAACCCAAAAATCAAACACAAATCACAACCCTAACCCTACCCCTTCCAAAGGTCGTAGAAGCTCGGGGGTGGTACCAATGGATCGGGCATACCCACATTAGTGGGGATGGAACCAACTTCCATGTCTCTATGACCTACAGAAAAAAAGTTATTGAAGAATATCCTGATCTCCAATGGGTATTCATTCCTAACCCTAACCCTAACCCTAAGCACAGCCCTAACCCTAACCCTAATCACAACCCTAACCCTAACCCTAATTGCAACCCTAACCCATATTAACCATAGGGTGAATAACTCCGCACTGCTTGCTCGAAACGTGCTGAAATTTGGTGTGGTCACGTGGCAGGCTACCCTTTATGAATCATGAAAGGCCCAAGTCTCTAGGCCTTTCGGAATAAAAGTTATTCGAAAATATCTTGTACTTTTTTGGGGAGATTTGATGGTTTCACCATTTCCGAAGGTCGTAGAAGCTCGGGGATGGTCCCAATGGATCGGGCAGAGCCATATTAGTGGTGATGGAACCAACTTTCAAGTCTCTATGACATTCAGAAAAAAAGTTATTGAAGAATATCTTGAATTCCTATAGGTTTTCATCCCTAACCCTAACCCTAATCACAACCCAAAAATCAAACACAAATCACAACCCTAACCCTACCCCTTCCAAAGGTCGTAGAAGCTCGGGGGTGGTACCAATGGATCGGGCATATCCACATTAGTGGGGATGGAACCAACTTCCATGTCTCTATGACCTACAGAAAAAAAGTTATTGAAGAATATCCTGATCTCCAATGGGTATTCATTCCTAACCCTAACCCTAAGCACAGCCCTAACCCTAACCCTAATCACAACCCTAACCCTAACCCTAAGCACAGCCCTAACCCTAACCCTAATCACAACCCTAACCCTAACCCTAATTGCAAACCTAACCCATATTCACCATAGGGTGAATAACTCCGCGCTGCTTGCTCGAAACGTGCTGAAATTTGGTGTGGTCACGTGGCAGGCTACCCTTTATGAATCATGAAAGGCCCAAGTCTCTAGGCCTTTCGGAAAAAAAGTTATTCGAAAATATCTTGTACTTTTTTGGGGAGATTTGGTGGTTTCACCACTTCTGAAGGTCGTAGAAGCTCGGGGATGGTCCCAATGGATCGGGCAGAGCCATATTAGTGGAGATGGAACCAACTTCCAAGTCTCTATGACATTCAGAAAAAAAGTTATTGAAGAATATCTTGAACTCCTATAGGTTTTCATCCCTAACCCTAACCCTAATCACAACCCAAAAATCAAACACAAATCACAACCCTAACCCTACCCCTTCCAAAGGTCGTAGAAGCTCGGGGGTGGTACCAATGGATCGGGCATACCCACATTAGTGGGGATGGAACCAACTTCCATGTCTCTATGACCTACAGAAAAAAAGTTATTGAAGAATATCCTGATCTCCAATGGGTATTCATTCCTAACCCTAACCCTAACCCTAAGCACAGCCCTAACCCTAACCCTAATCACAACCCTAACCCTAACCCTAATTGCAACCCTAACCCATATTAACCATAGGGTGAATAACTCCGCACTGCTTGCTCGAAACGTGCTGAAATTTGGTGTGGTCACGTGGCAGGCTACCCTTTATGAATCATGAAAGGCCCAAGTCTCTAGGCCTTTCGGAATAAAAGTTATTCGAAAATATCTTGTACTTTTTTGGGGAGATTTGATGGTTTCACCATTTCCGAAGGTCGTAGAAGCTCGGGGATGGTCCCAATGGATCGGGCAGAGCCATATTAGTGGAGATGGAACCAACTTCCAAGTCTCTATGACATTCAGAAAAAAAGTTATTGAAGAATATCTTGAACTCCTATAGGTTTTCATCCCTAACCCTAACCCTAATCACAACCCAAAAATCAAACACAAATCACAACCCTAACCCTACCCCTTCCAAAGGTCGTAGAAGCTCGGGGGTGGTACCAATGGATCGGGCATACCCACATTAGTGGGGATGGAACCAACTTCCATGTCTCTATGACCTACAGAAAAAAAGTTATTGAAGAATATCCTGATCTCCAATGGGTATTCATTCCTAACCCTAACCCTAACCCTAAGCACAGCCCTAACCCTAACCCTAATCACAACCCTAACCCTAACCCTAATTGCAACCCTAACCCATATTAACCATAGGGTGAATAACTCCGCACTGCTTGCTCGAAACGTGCTGAAATTTGGTGTGGTCACGTGGCAGGCTACCCTTTATGAATCATGAAAGGCCCAAGTCTCTAGGCCTTTCGGAATAAAAGTTATTCGAAAATATCTTGTACTTTTTTGGGGAGATTTGATGGTTTCACCATTTCCGAAGGTCGTAGAAGCTCGGGGATGGTCCCAATGGATCGGGCAGAGCCATATTAGTGGTGATGGAACCAACTTTCAAGTCTCTATGACATTCAGAAAAAAAGTTATTGAAGAATATCTTGAATTCCTATAGGTTTTCATCCCTAACCCTAACCCTAATCACAACCCAAAAATCAAACACAAATCACAACCCTAACCCTACCCCTTCCAAAGGTCGTAGAAGCTCGGGGGTGGTACCAATGGATCGGGCATATCCACATTAGTGGGGATGGAACCAACTTCCATGTCTCTATGACCTACAGAAAAAAAGTTATTGAAGAATATCCTGATCTCCAATGGGTATTCATTCCTAACCCTAACCCTAAGCACAGCCCTAACCCTAACCCTAATCACAACCCTAACCCTAACCCTAAGCACAGCCCTAACCCTAACCCTAATCACAACCCTAACCCTAACCCTAATTGCAAACCTAACCCATATTCACCATAGGGTGAATAACTCCGCGCTGCTTGCTCGAAACGTGCTGAAATTTGGTGTGGTCACGTGGCAGGCTACCCTTTATGAATCATGAAAGGCCCAAGTCTCTAGGCCTTTCGGAAAAAAAGTTATTCGAAAATATCTTGTACTTTTTTGGGGAGATTTGGTGGTTTCACCACTTCTGAAGGTCGTAGAAGCTCGGGGATGGTCCCAATGGATCGGGCAGAGCCATATTAGTGGAGATGGAACCAACTTCCAAGTCTCTATGACATTCAGAAAAAAAGTTATTGAAGAATATCTTGAACTCCTATAGGTTTTCATCCCTAACCCTAACCCTAATCACAACCCAAAAATCAAACACAAATCACAACCCTAACCCTACCCCTTCCAAAGGTCGTAGAAGCTCGGGGGTGGTACCAATGGATCGGGCATACCCACATTAGTGGGGATGGAACCAACTTCCATGTCTCTATGACCTACAGAAAAAAAGTTATTGAAGAATATCCTGATCTCCAATGGGTATTCATTCCTAACCCTAACCCTAAGCACAGCCCTAACCCTAACCCTAATCACAACCCTAACCCTAACCCTAAGCACAGCCCTAACCCTAACCCTAATCACAACCCTAACCCTAACCCTAATTGCAACCCTAACCCATATTCACCATAGGGTGAATAACTCCGCGCTGCTTGCTCGAAACGTGCTGAAATTTGGTGTGGTCACGTGGCAGGCTACCCTTTATGAATCATGAAAGGCCCAAGTCTCTAGGCCTTTCGGAAAAAAAGTAATTTGAAAATATCTTGTACTTTTTTGGGGAGATTTGATGGTTTCACCATTTCCGAAGGTCGTAGAAGCTCGGGGATGGTCCCAATGGATCGGGCAGAGCCATATTAGTGGAGATGGAACCAACTTCCAAGTCTCTATGACATTCAGAAAAAAAGTTATTGAAGAATATCTTGAACTCCTATAGGTTTTCATACCTAACCCTAACCCTAATCACAACCCAAAAATCAAACACAAATCACAACCCTAACCCTACCCCTTCCAAAGGTCGTAGAAGCTCGGGGGTGGTACCAATGGATCGGGCATACCCACATTAGTGGGGATGGAACCAACTTCCATGTCTCTATGACCTACAGAAAAAAAGTTATTGAAGAATATCCTGATCTCCAATGGGTATTCATTCCTAACCCTAACCCTAAGCACAGCCCTAACCCTAACCCTAATCACAACCCTAACCCTAACCCTAAGCACAGCCCTAACCCTAACCCTAATCACAACCCTAACCCTAACCCTAATTGCAACCCTAACCCATATTCACCATAGGGTGAATAACTCCGCGCTGCTTGCTCGAAACGTGCTGAAATTTGGTGTGGTCACGTGGCAGGCTACCCTTTATGAATCATGAAAGGCCCAAGTCTCTAGGCCTTTCGGAAAAAAAGTAATTTGAAAATATCTTGTACTTTTTTGGGGAGATTTGATGGTTTCACCATTTCCGAAGGTCGTAGAAGCTCGGGGATGGTCCCAATGGATCGGGCAGAGCCATATTAGTGGAGATGGAACCAACTTCCAAGTCTCTATGACATTCAGAAAAAAAGTTATTGAAGAATATCTTGAACTCCTATAGGTTTTCATACCTAACCCTAACCCTAATCACAACCCAAAAATCAAACACAAATCACAACCCTAACCCTACCCCTTCCAAAGGTCGTAGAAGCTCGGGGGTGGTACCAATGGATCGGGCATACCCACATTAGTGGGGATGGAACCAACTTCCATGTCTCTATGACCTACAGAAAAAAAGTTATTGAAGAATATCCTGATCTCCAATGGGTATTCATTCCTAACCCTAACCCTAAGCACAGCCCTAACCCTAACCCTAATCACAACCCTAACCCTAACCCTAATTGCAACCCTAACCCATATTCACCATAGGGTGAATAACTCCGCGCTGCTTGCTCGAAACGTGCTGAAATTTGGTGTGGTCACGTGGCAGGCTACCCTTTATGAATCATGAAAGGCCCAAGTCTCTAGGCCTTTCGGAAAAAAAGTTATTTGAAAATATCTTGTACTTTTTTGGGGAGATTTGATGGTTTCACCATTTCCGAAGGTCGTAGAAGCTCGGGGATGGTCCCAATGGATCGGGCAGAGCCATATTAGTGGAGATGGAACCAACTTCCAAGTCTCTATGACATTCAGAAAAAAAGTTATTGAAGAATATCTTGAACTCCTATAGGTTTTCATCCCTAACCCTAACCCTAATCACAACCCAAAAATCAAACACAAATCACAACCCTAACCCTACCCCTTCCAAAGGTCGTAGAAACTCGGGGGTGGTACCAATGGATCGGGCATACCCACATTAGTGGGGATGGAACCAACTTCCATGTCTCTATGACCTACAGAAAAAAAGTTATTGAAGAATATCCTGATCTCCAATGGGTATTCATTCCTAACCCTAACCCTAAGCACAGCCCTAACCCTAACCCTAATCACAACCCTAACCCTAACCCTAATTGCAACCCTAACCCATATTCACCATTGGGTTAATAAGTCCGCGCTGCTTGCTCGAAACGTGCTGAAATTTGGTGTGGTCACGTGGCAGGCTACCCTTTATGAATCATGAAAGGCCCAAGTCTCTAGGCCTTTCGGAAAAAAAGTTATTCGAAAATATCTTGTACTTTTTTGGGGAGATTTGATGGTTTCACAATTTCCGAAGGTCGTAGAAGCTCGGGGATGGTCCCAATGGATCGGGCAGAGCCATATTAGTGGAGATGGAACCAACTTCCAAGTCTCAATGACATTCAGAAAAAAAGTTATTGAAGAATATCTTGAACTCCTATAGGTTTTCATCCCTAACCCTAACCCTAATCACAACCCAAAAATCAAACACAAATCACAACCCTAACCCTACCCCTTCCAAAGGTCGTAGAAGCTCGGGGGTGGTACCAATGGATCGGGCATACCCACATTAGTGGGGATGGAACCAACTTCCATGTCTCTATGACCTACAGAAAAAAAGTTATTGAAGAATATCCTGATCTCCAATGGGTATTCATTCCTAACCCTAACCCTAAGCACAGCCCTAACCCTAACCCTAATCACAACCCTAACCCTAACCCTAAGCACAGCCCTAACCCTAACCCTAATCACAACCCTAACCCTAACCCTAATTGCAACCCTAACCCATATTCACCATAGGGTGAATAACTCCGCGCTGCTTGCTCGAAACGTGCTGAAATTTGGTGTGGTCACGTGGCAGGCTACCCTTTATGAATCATGAAAGGCCCAAGTCTCTAGGCCTTTCGGAAAAAAAGTTATTTGAAAATATCTTGTACTTTTTTGGGGAGATTTGATGGTTTCACCATTTCCGAAGGTCGTAGAAGCTCGGGGATGGTCCCAATGGATCGGGCAGAGCCATATTAGTGGAGATGGAACCAACTTCCAAGTCTCTATGACATTCAGAAAAAAAGTTATTGAAGAATATCTTGAACTCCTATAGGTTTTCATCCCTAACCCTAACCCTAATCACAACCCAAAAATCAAACACAAATCACAACCCTAACCCTACCCCTTCCAAAGGTCGTAGAAGCTCGGGGGTGGTACCAATGGATCGGGCATACCCACATTAGTGGGGATGGAACCAACTTCCATGTCTCTATGACCTACAGAAAAAAAGTTATTGAAGAATATCCTGATCTCCAATGGGTATTCATTCCTAACCCTAACCCTAAGCACAGCCCTAACCCTAACCCTAATCACAACCCTAACCCTAACCCTAATTGCAACCCTAACCCATATTAACCATAGGGTGAATAACTCCGCACTGCTTGCTCGAAACGTGCTGAAATTTGGTGTGGTCACGTGGCAGGCTACCCTTTATGAATCATGAAAGGCCCAAGTCTCTAGGCCTTTCGGAATAAAAGTTATTCGAAAATATCTTGTACTTTTTTGGGGAGATTTGATGGTTTCACCATTTCCGAAGGTCGTAGAAGCTCGGGGATGGTCCCAATGGATCGGGCAGAGCCATATTAGTGGTGATGGAACCAACTTTCAAGTCTCTATGACATTCAGAAAAAAAGTTATTGAAGAATATCTTGAATTCCTATAGGTTTTCATCCCTAACCCTAACCCTAATCACAACCCAAAAATCAAACACAAATCACAACCCTAACCCTACCCCTTCCAAAGGTCGTAGAAGCTCGGGGGTGGTACCAATGGATCGGGCATATCCACATTAGTGGGGATGGAACCAACTTCCATGTCTCTATGACCTACAGAAAAAAAGTTATTGAAGAATATCCTGATCTCCAATGGGTATTCATTCCTAACCCTAACCCTAAGCACAGCCCTAACCCTAACCCTAATCACAACCCTAACCCTAACCCTAAGCACAGCCCTAACCCTAACCCTAATCACAACCCTAACCCTAACCCTAATTGCAAACCTAACCCATATTCACCATAGGGTGAATAACTCCGCGCTGCTTGCTCGAAACGTGCTGAAATTTGGTGTGGTCACGTGGCAGGCTACCCTTTATGAATCATGAAAGGCCCAAGTCTCTAGGCCTTTCGGAAAAAAAGTTATTCGAAAATATCTTGTACTTTTTTGGGGAGATTTGGTGGTTTCACCACTTCTGAAGGTCGTAGAAGCTCGGGGATGGTCCCAATGGATCGGGCAGAGCCATATTAGTGGAGATGGAACCAACTTCCAAGTCTCTATGACATTCAGAAAAAAAGTTATTGAAGAATATCTTGAACTCCTATAGGTTTTCATCCCTAACCCTAACCCTAATCACAACCCAAAAATCAAACACAAATCACAACCCTAACCCTACCCCTTCCAAAGGTCGTAGAAGCTCGGGGGTGGTACCAATGGATCGGGCATACCCACATTAGTGGGGATGGAACCAACTTCCATGTCTCTATGACCTACAGAAAAAAAGTTATTGAAGAATATCCTGATCTCCAATGGGTATTCATTCCTAACCCTAACCCTAAGCACAGCCCTAACCCTAACCCTAATCACAACCCTAACCCTAACCCTAAGCACAGCCCTAACCCTAACCCTAATCACAACCCTAACCCTAACCCTAATTGCAACCCTAACCCATATTCACCATAGGGTGAATAACTCCGCGCTGCTTGCTCGAAACGTGCTGAAATTTGGTGTGGTCACGTGGCAGGCTACCCTTTATGAATCATGAAAGGCCCAAGTCTCTAGGCCTTTCGGAAAAAAAGTTATTTGAAAATATCTTGTACTTTTTTGGGGAGATTTGATGGTTTCACCATTTCCGAAGGTCGTAGAAGCTCGGGGATGGTCCCAATGGATCGGGCAGAGCCATATTAGTGGAGATGGAACCAACTTCCAAGTCTCTATGACATTCAGAAAAAAAGTTATTGAAGAATATCTTGAACTCCTATAGGTTTTCATACCTAACCCTAACCCTAATCACAACCCAAAAATCAAACACAAATCACAACCCTAACCCTACCCCTTC
Source organism: Paralichthys olivaceus (assembly GCF_024713975.1). NCBI lineage: Eukaryota > Metazoa > Chordata > Actinopteri > Pleuronectiformes > Paralichthyidae > Paralichthys > Paralichthys olivaceus. Next base: position 29,530,703 of record NC_091093.1, read on the forward strand.
CAAAGGTCGTAGAAGCTCGGGGGTGGTACCAATGGATCGGGCATACCCACATTAGTGGGGATGGAACCAACTTCCATGTCTCTATGACCTACAGAAAAAAAGTTATTGAAGAATATCCTGATCTCCAATGGGTATTCATTCCTAACCCTAACCCTAAGCACAGCCCTAACCCTAACCCTAATCACAACCCTAACCCTAACCCTAATTGCAACCCTAACCCATATTCACCATAGGGTGAATAACTCCGCGCTGCTTGCTCGAAACGTGCTGAAATTTGGTGTGGTCACGTGGCAGGCTACCCTTTATGAATCATGAAAGGCCCAAGTCTCTAGGCCTTTCGGAAAAAAAGTTATTTGAAAATATCTTGTACTTTTTTGGGGAGATTTGATGGTTTCACCATTTCCGAAGGTCGTAGAAGCTCGGGGATGGTCCCAATGGATCGGGCAGAGCCATATTAGTGGAGATGGAACCAACTTCCAAGTCTCTATGACATTCAGAAAAAAAGTTATTGAAGAATATCTTGAACTCCTATAGGTTTTCATCCCTAACCCTAACCCTAATCACAACCCAAAAATCAAACACAAATCACAACCCTAACCCTACCCCTTCCAAAGGTCGTAGAAGCTCGGGGGTGGTACCAATGGATCGGGCATACCCACATTAGTGGGGATGGAACCAACTTCCATGTCTCTATGACCTACAGAAAAAAAGTTATTGAAGAATATCCTGATCTCCAATGGGTATTCATTCCTAACCCTAACCCTAACCCTAAGCACAGCCCTAACCCTAACCCTAATCACAACCCTAACCCTAACCCTAATTGCAACCCTAACCCATATTAACCATAGGGTGAATAACTCCGCACTGCTTGCTCGAAACGTGCTGAAATTTGGTGTGGTCACGTGGCAGGCTACCCTTTATGAATCATGAAAGGCCCAAGTCTCTAGGCCTTTCGGAATAAAAGTTATTCGAAAATATCTTGTACTTTTTTGGGGAGATTTGATGGTTTCACCATTTCCGAAGGTCGTAGAAGCTCGGGGATGGTCCCAATGGATCGGGCAGAGCCATATTAGTGGTGATGGAACCAACTTTCAAGTCTCTATGACATTCAGAAAAAAAGTTATTGAAGAATATCTTGAATTCCTATAGGTTTTCATCCCTAACCCTAACCCTAATCACAACCCAAAAATCAAACACAAATCACAACCCTAACCCTACCCCTTCCAAAGGTCGTAGAAGCTCGGGGGTGGTACCAATGGATCGGGCATATCCACATTAGTGGGGATGGAACCAACTTCCATGTCTCTATGACCTACAGAAAAAAAGTTATTGAAGAATATCCTGATCTCCAATGGGTATTCATTCCTAACCCTAACCCTAAGCACAGCCCTAACCCTAACCCTAATCACAACCCTAACCCTAACCCTAAGCACAGCCCTAACCCTAACCCTAATCACAACCCTAACCCTAACCCTAATTGCAAACCTAACCCATATTCACCATAGGGTGAATAACTCCGCGCTGCTTGCTCGAAACGTGCTGAAATTTGGTGTGGTCACGTGGCAGGCTACCCTTTATGAATCATGAAAGGCCCAAGTCTCTAGGCCTTTCGGAAAAAAAGTTATTCGAAAATATCTTGTACTTTTTTGGGGAGATTTGGTGGTTTCACCACTTCTGAAGGTCGTAGAAGCTCGGGGATGGTCCCAATGGATCGGGCAGAGCCATATTAGTGGAGATGGAACCAACTTCCAAGTCTCTATGACATTCAGAAAAAAAGTTATTGAAGAATATCTTGAACTCCTATAGGTTTTCATCCCTAACCCTAACCCTAATCACAACCCAAAAATCAAACACAAATCACAACCCTAACCCTACCCCTTCCAAAGGTCGTAGAAGCTCGGGGGTGGTACCAATGGATCGGGCATACCCACATTAGTGGGGATGGAACCAACTTCCATGTCTCTATGACCTACAGAAAAAAAGTTATTGAAGAATATCCTGATCTCCAATGGGTATTCATTCCTAACCCTAACCCTAAGCACAGCCCTAACCCTAACCCTAAGCACAGCCCTAACCCTAACCCTAATCACAACCCTAACCCTAACCCTAATTGCAACCCTAACCCATATTCACCATAGGGTGAATAACTCCGCGCTGCTTGCTCGAAACGTGCTGAAATTTGGTGTGGTCACGTGGCAGGCTACCCTTTATGAATCATGAAAGGCCCAAGTCTCTAGGCCTTTCGGAAAAAAAGTTATTTGAAAATATCTTGTACTTTTTTGGGGAGATTTGATGGTTTCACCATTTCCGAAGGTCGTAGAAGCTCGGGGATGGTCCCAATGGATCGGGCAGAGCCATATTAGTGGAGATGGAACCAACTTCCAAGTCTCTATGACATTCAGAAAAAAAGTTATTGAAGAATATCTTGAACTCCTATAGGTTTTCATACCTAACCCTAACCCTAATCACAACCCAAAAATCAAACACAAATCACAACCCTAACCCTACCCCTTCCAAAGGTCGTAGAAGCTCGGGGGTGGTACCAATGGATCGGGCATACCCACATTAGTGGGGATGGAACCAACTTCCATGTCTCTATGACCTACAGAAAAAAAGTTATTGAAGAATATCCTGATCTCCAATGGGTATTCATTCCTAACCCTAACCCTAAGCACAGCCCTAACCCTAACCCTAATCACAACCCTAACCCTAACCCTAATTGCAACCCTAACCCATATTCACCATTGGGTGAATAACTCCGCGCTGCTTGCTCGAAACGTGCTGAAATTTGGTGTGGTCACGTGGCAGGCTACCCTTTATGAATCATGAAAGGCCCAAGTCTCTAGGCCTTTCGGAAAAAAAGTTATTCGAAAATATCTTGTACTTTTTTGGGGAGATTTGATGGTTTCACAATTTCCGAAGGTCGTAGAAGCTCGGGGATGGTCCCAATGGATCGGGCAGAGCCATATTAGTGGAGATGGAACCAACTTCCAAGTCTCAATGACATTCAGAAAAAAAGTTATTGAAGAATATCTTGAACTCCTATAGGTTTTCATCCCTAACCCTAACCCTAATCACAACCCAAAAATCAAACACAAATCACAACCCTAACCCTACCCCTTCCAAAGGTCGTAGAAGCTCGGGGGTGGTACCAATGGATCGGGCATACCCACATTAGTGGGGATGGAACCAACTTCCATGTCTCTATGACCTACAGAAAAAAAGTTATTGAAGAATATCCTGATCTCCAATGGGTATTCATTCCTAACCCTAACCCTAAGCACAGCCCTAACCCTAACCCTAATCACAACCCTAACCCTAACCCTAAGCACAGCCCTAACCCTAACCCTAATCACAACCCTAACCCTAACCCTAATTGCAACCCTAACCCATATTCACCATAGGGTGAATAACTCCGCGCTGCTTGCTCGAAACGTGCTGAAATTTGGTGTGGTCACGTGGCAGGCTACCCTTTATGAATCATGAAAGGCCCAAGTCTCTAGGCCTTTCGGAAAAAAAGTTATTTGAAAATATCTTGTACTTTTTTGGGGAGATTTGATGGTTTCACCATTTCCGAAGGTCGTAGAAGCTCGGGGATGGTCCCAATGGATCGGGCAGAGCCATATTAGTGGAGATGGAACCAACTTCCAAGTCTCTATGACATTCAGAAAAAAAGTTATTGAAGAATATCTTGAACTCCTATAGGTTTTCATCCCTAACCCTAACCCTAATCACAACCCAAAAATCAAACACAAATCACAACCCTAACCCTACCCCTTCCAAAGGTCGTAGAAGCTCGGGGGTGGTACCAATGGATCGGGCATACCCACATTAGTGGGGATGGAACCAACTTCCATGTCTCTATGACCTACAGAAAAAAAGTTATTGAAGAATATCCTGATCTCCAATGGGTATTCATTCCTAACCCTAACCCTAACCCTAAGCACAGCCCTAACCCTAACCCTAATCACAACCCTAACCCTAACCCTAATTGCAACCCTAACCCATATTAACCATAGGGTGAATAACTCCGCACTGCTTGCTCGAAACGTGCTGAAATTTGGTGTGGTCACGTGGCAGGCTACCCTTTATGAATCATGAAAGGCCCAAGTCTCTAGGCCTATTGGAATAAAAGTTATTCGAAAATATCTTGTACTTTTTTGGGGAGATTTGATGGTTTCACCATTTCCGAAGGTCGTAGAAGCTCGGGGATGGTCCCAATGGATCGGGCAGAGCCATATTAGTGGTGATGGAACCAACTTTCAAGTCTCTATGACATTCAGAAAAAAAGTTATTGAAGAATATCTTGAATTCCTATAGGTTTTCATCCCTAACCCTAACCCTAATCACAACCCAAAAATCAAACACAAATCACAACCCTAACCCTACCCCTTCCAAAGGTCGTAGAAGCTCGGGGGTGGTACCAATGGATCGGGCATATCCACATTAGTGGGGATGGAACCAACTTCCATGTCTCTATGACCTACAGAAAAAAAGTTATTGAAGAATATCCTGATCTCCAATGGGTATTCATTCCTAACCCTAACCCTAAGCACAGCCCTAACCCTAACCCTAATCACAACCCTAACCCTAACCCTAAGCACAGCCCTAACCCTAACCCTAATCACAACCCTAACCCTAACCCTAATTGCAACCCTAACCCATATTCACCATAGGGTGAATAACTCCGCGCTGCTTGCTCGAAACGTGCTGAAATTTGGTGTGGTCACGTGGCAGGCTACCCTTTATGAATCATGAAAGGCCCAAGTCTCTAGGCCTTTCGGAAAAAAAGTTATTTGAAAATATCTTGTACTTTTTTGGGGAGATTTGATGGTTTCACCATTTCCGAAGGTCGTAGAAGCTCGGGGATGGTCCCAATGGATCGGGCAGAGCCATATTAGTGGAGATGGAACCAACTTCCAAGTCTCTATGACATTCAGAAAAAAAGTTATTGAAGAATATCTTGAACTCCTATAGGTTTTCATCCCTAACCCTAACCCTAATCACAACCCAAAAATCAAACACAAATCACAACCCTAACCCTACCCCTTCCAAAGGTCGTAGAAGCTCGGGGGTGGTACCAATGGATCGGGCATACCCACATTAGTGGGGATGGAACCAACTTCCATGTCTCTATGACCTACAGAAAAAAAGTTATTGAAGAATATCCTGATCTCCAATGGGTATTCATTCCTAACCCTAACCCTAACCCTAAGCACAGCCCTAACCCTAACCCTAATCACAACCCTAACCCTAACCCTAATTGCAACCCTAACCCATATTCACCATAGGGTGAATAACTCCGCACTGCTTGCTCGAAACGTGCTGAAATTTGGTGTGGTCACGTGGCAGGCTACCCTTTATGAATCATGAAAGGCCCAAGTCTCTAGGCCTATTGGAATAAAAGTTATTCGAAAATATCTTGTACTTTTTTGGGGAGATTTGATGGTTTCACCATTTCCGAAGGTCGTAGAAGCTCGGGGATGGTCCCAATGGATCGGGCAGAGCCATATTAGTGGTGATGGAACCAACTTTCAAGTCTCTATGACATTCAGAAAAAAAGTTATTGAAGAATATCTTGAATTCCTATAGGTTTTCATCCCTAACCCTAACCCTAATCACAACCCAAAAATCAAACACAAATCACAACCCTAACCCTACCCCTTCCAAAGGTCGTAGAAGCTCGGGGGTGGTACCAATGGATCGGGCATATCCACATTAGTGGGGATGGAACCAACTTCCATGTCTCTATGACCTACAGAAAAAAAGTTATTGAAGAATATCCTGATCTCCAATGGGTATTCATTCCTAACCCTAACCCTAAGCACAGCCCTAACCCTAACCCTAATCACAACCCTAACCCTAACCCTAAGCACAGCCCTAACCCTAACCCTAATCACAACCCTAACCCTAACCCTAATTGCAAACCTATCCCATATTCACCATAGGGTGAATAACTCCGCGCTGCTTGCTCGAAACGTGCTGAAATTTGGTGTGGTCACGTGGCAGGCTACCCTTTATGAATCATGAAAGGCCCAAGTCTCTAGGCCTTTCGGAAAAAAAGTTATTCGAAAATATCTTGTACTTTTTTGGGGAGATTTGGTGGTTTCACCACTTCTGAAGGTCGTAGAAGCTCGGGGATGGTCCCAATGGATCGGGCATATCCACATTAGTGGGGATGGAACCAACTTCCATGTCTCTATGACCTACAGAAAAAAAGTTATTGAAGAATATCCTGATCTCCAATGGGTATTCATTCCTAACCCTAACCCTAAGCACAGCCCTAACCCTAACCCTAATCACAACCCTAACCCTAACCCTAAGCACAGCCCTAACCCTAACCCTAATCACAACCCTAACCCTAACCCTAATTGCAACCCTAACCCATATTCACCATAGGGTGAATAACTCTGCGCTGCTCGCTCGAAACGTGCTGAAATTTGGTGTGGTCACGTGGCAGGCTACCCTTTATGAATCATGAAAAGCCCAAGTCTCTAGGCCTTTCGGAAAAAAAGTTATTTGAAAATATCTTGTACTTTTTTGGGGAGATTTGATGGTTTCACCATTTCCGAAGGTCGTAGAAGCTCGGGGATGGTCCCAATGGATCGGGCAGAGCCATATTAGTGGAGATGGAACCAACTTCCAAGTCTCTATGACATTCAGAAAAAAAGTTATTGAAGAATATCTTGAACTCCTATAGGTTTTCATACCTAACCCTAACCCTAATCACAACCCAAAAATCAAACACAAATCACAACCCTAACCCTACCCCTTCCAAAGGTCGTAGAAGCTCGGGGGTGGTACCAATGGATCGGGCATACCCACATTAGTGGGGATGGAACCAACTTCCATGTCTCTATGACCTACAGAAAAAAAGTTATTGAAGAATATCCTGATCTCCAATGGGTATTCATTCCTAACCCTAACCCTAAGCACAGCCCTAACCCTAACCCTAATCACAACCCTAACCCTAACCCTAATTGCAACCCTAACCCATATTCACCATAGGGTGAATAACTCCGCGCTGCTTGCTCGAAACGTGCTGAAATTTGGTGTGGTCACGTGGCAGGCTACCCTTTATGAATCATGAAAGGCCCAAGTCTCTAGGCCTTTCGGAAAAAAAGTTATTCGAAAATATCTTGTACTTTTTTGGGGAGATTTGATGGTTTCACCATTTCCGAAGGTCGTAGAAGCTCGGGGATGGTCCCAATGGATCGGACAGAGCCATATTAGTGGAGATGGAACCAACTTCCAAGTCTCTATGACATTCAGAAAAAAAGTTATTGAAGAATATCTTGAACTCCTATAGGTTTTCATACCTAACCCTAACCCTAATCACAACCCAAAAATCAAACACAAATCACAACCCTAACCCTACCCCTTCCAAAGGTCGTAGAAGCTCGGGGGTGGTACCAATGGATCGGGCATACCCACATTAGTGGGGATGGAACCAACTTCCATGTCTCTATGACCTACAGAAAAAAAGTTATTGAAGAATATCCTGATCTCCAATGGGTATTCATTCCTAACCCTAACCCTAAGCACAGCCCTAACCCTAACCCTAATCACAACCCTAACCCTAACCCTAAGCACAGCCCTAACCCTAACCCTAATCACAACCCTAACCCTAACCCTAATTGCAACCCTAACCCATATTCACCATAGGGTGAATAACTCCGCGCTGCTTGCTCGAAACGTGCTGAAATTTGGTGTGGTCACGTGGCAGGCTACCCTTTATGAATCATGAAAGGCCCAAGTCTCTAGGCCTTTCGGAAAAAAAGTTATTCGAAAATATCTTGTACTTTTTTGGGGAGATTTGATGGTTTCACCATTTCCGAAGGTCGTAGAAGCTCGGGGATGGTCCCAATGGATCGGGCAGAGCCATATTAGTGGAGATGGAACCAACTTCCAAGTCTCTATGACCTTCAGAAAAAAAGTTATTGAAGAATATCTTGAACTCCTATAGGTTTTCATCCCTAACCCTAACCCTAATCACAACCCAAAAATCAAACACAAATCACAACCCTAACCCTACCCCTTCCAAAGGTCGTAGAAGCTCGGGGGTGGTACCAATGGATCGGGCATACCCACATTAGTGGAGATGGAACCAACTTCCATGTCTCTATGACCTACAGAAAAAAAGTTATTGAAGAATATCCTGATCTCCAATGGGTATTCATTCCTAACCCTAACCCTAAGCACAGCCCTAACCCTAACCCTAATCACAACCCTAACCCTAACCCTAATTGCAACCCTAACCCATATTCACCATTGGGTGAATAACTCCGCGCTGCTTGCTCGAAACGTGCTGAAATTTGGTGTGGTCACGTGGCAGGCTACCCTTTATGAATCATGAAAGGCCCAAGTCTCTAGGCCTTTCGGAAAAAAAGTTATTCGAAAATATCTTGTACTTTTTTGGGGAGATTTGATGGTTTCACCATTTCCGAAGGTCGTAGAAGCTCGGGGATGGTCCCAATGGATCGGGCAGAGCCATATTAGTGGAGATGGAACCAACTTCCAAGTCTCTATGACATTCAGAAAAAAAGTTATTGAAGAATATCTTGAACTCCTATAGGTTTTCATCACTAACCCTAACCCTAATCACAACCCAAAAATCAAACACAAATCACAACCCTAACCCTACCCCTTCCAAAGGTCGTAGAAGCTCGGGGGTGGTACCAATGGATCGGGCATATCCACATTAGTGGGGATGGAACCAACTTCCATGTCTCTATGACCTACAGAAAAAAAGTTATTGAAGAATATCCTGATCTCCAATGGGTATTCATTCCTAACCCTAACCCTAAGCACAGCCCTAACCCTAACCCTAATCACAACCCTAACCCTAACCCTAATTGCAACCCTAACCCATATTCACCATTGGGTGAATAACTCCGCGCTGCTTGCTCGAAACGTGCTGAAATTTGGTGTGGTCACGTGGCAGGCTACCCTTTATGAATCATGAAAGGCCCAAGTCTCTAGGCCTTTCGAAAAAAAAGTTATTCGAAAATATCTTGTACTTTTTTGGGGAGATTTGATGGTTTCACCATTTCCGAAGGTCGTAGAAGCTCGGGGATGGTCCCAATGGATCGGGCAGAGCCATATTAGTGGAGATGGAACCAACTTTCAAGTCTCTATGACATTCAGAAAAAAAGTTATTGAAGAATATCTTGAACTCCTATAGGTTTTCATCCCTAACCCTAACCCTAATCACAACCCAAAAATCAAACACAAATCACAACCCTAACCCTACCCCTTCCAAAGGTCGTAGAAGCTCGGGGGTGGTACCAATGGATCGGGCATACCCACATTAGTGGGGATGGAACCAACTTCCATGTCTCTATGACCTACAGAAAAAAAGTTATTGAAGAATATCCTGATCTCCAATGGGTATTCATTCCTAACCCTAACCCTAAGCACAGCCCTAACCCTAACCCTAATCACAACCCTAACCCTAACCCTAAGCACAGCCCTAACCCTAACCCTAATCACAACCCTAACCCTGACCCTAATTGCAACCCTAACCCATATTCACCATTGGGTGAATAACTCCGCGCTGCTTGCTCGAAACGTGCTGAAATTTGGTGTGGTCACGTGGCAGGCTACCCTTTATGAATCATGAAAGGCCCAAGTCTCTAGGCCTTTCGAAAAAAAAGTTATTCGAAAATATCTTGTACTTTTTTGGGGAGATTTGATGGTTTCACCATTTCCGAAGGTCGTAGAAGCTCGGGGATGGTCCCAATGGATCGGGCAGAGCCATATTAGTGGAGATGGAACCAACTTCCAAGTCTCTATGACATTCAGAAAAAAAGTTATTGAAGAATATCTTGAACTCCTATAGGTTTTCATCCCTAACCCTAACCCTAATCACAACCCAAAAATCAAACACAAATCACAACCCTAACCCTACCCCTTCCAAAGGTCGTAGAAGCTCGGGGGTGGTACCAATGGATCGGGCATACCCACATTAGTGGGGATGGAACCAACTTCCATGTCTCTATGACCTACAGAAAAAAAGTTATTGAAGAATATCCTGATCTCCAATGGGTATTCATTCCTAACCCTAACCCTAAGCACAGCCCTAACCCTAACCCTAATCACAACCCTAACCCTAACCCTAATTGCAACCCTAACCCATATTCACCATAGGGTGAATAACTCCGCGCTGCTTGCTCGAAACGTGCTGAAATTTGGTGTGGTCACGTGGCAGGCTACCCTTTATGAATCATGAAAGGCCCAAGTCTCTAGGCCTTTCGGAAAAAAAGTTATTCGAAAATATCTTGTACTTTTTTGGGGAGATTTGATGGTTTCACCATTTCCGAAGGTCGTAGAAGCTCGGGGATGGTCCCAATGGATCGGGCAGAGCCATATTAGTGGAGATGGAACCAACTTCCAAGTCTCTATGACATTCAGAAAAAAAGTTATTGAAGAATATCTTGAACTCCTATAGGTTTTCATCCCTAACCCTAACCCTAATCACAACCCAAAAATCAAACACAAATCACAACCCTAACCCTACCCCTTCCAAAGGTCGTAGAAGCTCGGGGGTGGTACCAATGGATCGGGCATACCCACATTAGTGGGGATGGAACCAACTTCCATGTCTCTATGACCTACAGAAAAAAAGTTATTGAAGAATATCCTGATCTCCAATGGGTATTCATTCCTAACCCTAACCCTAAGCACAGCCCTAACCCTAACCCTAATCACAACCCTAACCCTAACCCTAATTGCAACCCTAACCCATATTCACCATAGGGTGAATAACTCCGCGCTGCTTGCTCGAAACGTGCTGAAATTTGGTGTGGTCACGTGGCAGGCTACCCTTTATGAATCATGAAAGGCCCAAGTCTCTAGGCCTTTCGGAAAAAAAGTTATTTGAAAATATCTTGTACTTTTTTGGGGAGATTTGATGGTTTCACCATTTACGAAGGTCGTAGAAGCTCGGGGATGGTCCCAATGGATCGGGCAGAGCCATATTAGTGGAGATGGAACCAACTTCCAAGTCTCTATGACATTCAGAAAAAAAGTTATTGAAGAATATCTTGAACTCCTATAGGTTTTCATCCCTAACCCTAACCCTAATTACAACCCAAAAATCAAACACAAATCACAACCCTAACCCTACCCCTTCCAAAGGTCGTAGAAGCTCGGGGGTGGTACCAATGGATCGGGCATACCCACATTAGTGGGGATGGAACCAACTTCCATGTCTCTATGACCTACAGAAAAAAAGTTATTGAAGAATATCCTGATCTCCAATGGGTATTCATTCCTAACCCTAACCCTAACCCTAAGCACAGCCCTAACCCTAACCCTAATCACAACCCTAACCCTAACCCTAATTGCAACCCTAACCCATATTAACCATAGGGTGAATAACTCCGCACTGCTTGCTCGAAACGTGCTGAAATTTGGTGTGGTCACGTGGCAGGCTACCCTTTATGAATCATGAAAGGCCCAAGTCTCTAGGCCTTTCGGAAAAAAAGTTATTCGAAAATATCTTGTACTTTTTTGGGGAGATTTGGTGGTTTCACCATTTCCGAAGGTTGTAGAAGCTCGGGGATGGTCCCAATGGATCGGGCAGAGCCATATTAGTGGAGATGGAACCAACTTCCAAGTCTCTATGACATTCAGAAAAAAAGTTATTGAAGAATATCTTGAACTCCTATATGTTTTCATCCCTAACCCTAACCCTAATCACAACCCAAAAATCAAACACAAATCACAACCCTAACCCTACCCCTTCCAAAGGTCGTAGAAGCTCGGGGGTGGTACCAATGGATCGGGCATACTCACATTAGTGGGGATGGAACCAACTTCCATGTCTCTATGACCTACAGAAAAAAAGTTATTGAAGAATATCCTGATCTCCAATGGGTATTCATTCCTAACCCTAACCCTAAGCACAGCCCTAACCCTAACCCTAATCACAACCCTAACCCTAACCCTAATTGCAACCCTAACCCATATTCACCATAGGGTGAATAACTCCGCGCTGCTTGCTCGAAACGTGCTGAAATTTGGTGTGGTCACGTGGCAGGCTACCCTTTATGAATCATGAAAGGCCCAAGTCTCTAGGCCTTTCGGAAAAAAAGTTATTCGAAAATATCTTGTACTTTTTTGGGGAGATTTGATGGTTTCACCATTTCCGAAGGTCGTAGAAGCTCGGGGATGGTCCCAATGGATCGGGCAGAGCCATATTAGTGGAGATGGAACCAACTTCCAAGTCTCTATGACATTCAGAAAAAAAGTTATTGAAGAATATCTTGAACTCCTATAGGTTTTCATCCCTAACCCTAACCCTAATCACAACCCAAAAATCAAACACAAATCACAACCCTAACCCTACCCCTTCCAAAGGTCGTAGAAGCTCGGGGGTGGTACCAATGGATCGGGCATACCCACATTAGTGGGGATGGAACCAACTTCCATGTCTCTATGACCTACAGAAAAAAAGTTATTGAAGAATATCCTGATCTCCAATGGGTATTCATTCCTAACCCTAACCCTAAGCACAGCCCTAACCCTAACCCTAATCACAACCCTAACCCTAACCCTAAGCACAGCCCTAACCCTAACCCTAATCACAACCCTAACCCTAACCCTAATTGCAACCCTAACCCATATTCACCATAGGGTGAATAACTCCGCGCTGCTTGCTCGAAACGTGCTGAAATTTGGTGTGGTCACGTGGCAGGCTACCCTTTATGAATCATGAAAGGCCCAAGTCTCTAGGCCTTTCGGAAAAAAAGTTATTTGAAAATATCTTGTACTTTTTTGGGGAGATTTGATGGTTTCACCATTTACGAAGGTCGTAGAAGCTCGGGGATGGTCCCAATGGATCGGGCAGAGCCATATTAGTGGAGATGGAACCAACTTCCAAGTCTCTATGACATTCAGAAAAAAAGTTATTGAAGAATATCTTGAACTCCTATAGGTTTTCATCCCTAACCCTAACCCTAATCACAACCCAAAAATCAAACACAAATCACAACCCTAACCCTACCCCTTCCAAAGGTCGTAGAAGCTCGGGGGTGGTACCAATGGATCGGGCATACCCACATTAGTGGGGATGGAACCAACTTCCATGTCTCTATGACCTACAGAAAAAAAGTTATTGAAGAATATCCTGATCTCCAATGGGTATTCATTCCTAACCCTAACCCTAAGCACAGCCCTAACCCTAACCCTAATCACAACCCTAACCCTAACCCTAAGCACAGCCCTAACCCTAACCCTAATCACAACCCTAACCCTAACCCTAATTGCAACCCTAACCCATATTCACCATAGGGTGAATAACTCCGCGCTGCTTGCTCGAAACGTGCTGAAATTTGGTGTGGTCACGTGGCAGGCTACCCTTTATGAATCATGAAAGGCCCAAGTCTCTAGGCCTTTCAGAAAAAAAGTTATTTGAAAATATCTTGTACTTTTTTGGGGAGATTTGATGGTTTCACCATTTCCGAAGGTCGTAGAAGCTCGGGGATGGTCCCATTGGATCGGGCAGAGCCATATTAGTGGAGATGGAACCAACTTCCAAGTCTCTATGACATTCAGAAAAAAAGTTATTGAAGAATATCTTGAACTCCTATAGGTTTTCATCCCTAACCCTAACCCTAATCACAACCCAAAAATCAAACACAAATCACAACCCTAACCCTACCCCTTCCAAAGGTCGTAGAAGCTCGGGGGTGGTACCAATGGATCGGGCATACCCACATTAGTGGGGATGGAACCAACTTCCATGTCTCTATGACCTACAGAAAAAAAGTTATTGAAGAATATCCTGATCTCCAATGGGTATTCATTCCTAACCCTAACCCTAAGCACAGCCCTAACCCTAACCCTAATCACAACCCTAACCCTAACCCTAAGCACAGCCCTAACCCTAACCCTAATCACAACCCTAACCCTAACCCTAATTGCAACCCTAACCCATATTCACCATAGGGTGAATAACTCCGCGCTGCTTGCTCGAAACGTGCTGAAATTTGGTGTGGTCACGTGGCAGGCTACCCTTTATGAATCATGAAAGGCCCAAGTCTCTAGGCCTTTCGGAAAAAAAGTTATTCGAAAATATCTTGTACTTTTTTGGGGAGATTTGATGGTTTCACCATTTCCGAAGGTCGTAGAAGCTCGGGGATGGTCCCAATGGATCGGGCAGAGCCATATTAGTGGAGATGGAACCAACTTCCAAGTCTCTATGACATTCAGAAAAAAAGTTATTGAAGAATATCTTGAACTCCTATAGGTTTTCATCCCTAACCCTAACCCTAATCACAACCCAAAAATCAAACACAAATCACAACCCTAACCCTACCCCTTCCAAAGGTCGTAGAAGCTCGGGGGTGGTACCAATGGATCGGGCATACCCACATTAGTGGGGATGGAACCAACTTCCATGTCTCTATGACCTACAGAAAAAAAGTTATTGAAGAATATCCTGATCTCCAATGGGTATTCATTCCTAACCCTAACCCTAAGCACAGCCCTAACCCTAACCCTAATCACAACCCTAACCCTAACCCTAATTGCAACCCTAACCCATATTCACCATTGGGTGAATAACTCCGCGCTGCTTGCTCGAAATGTGCTGAAATTTGGTGTGGTCACGTGGCAGGCTACCCTTTATGAATCATGAAAGGCCCAAGTCTCTAGGCCTTTCGGAAAAAAAGTTATTTGAAAATATCTTGTACTTTTTTGGGGAGATTTGATGGTTTCACCATTTCTGAAGGTCGTAGAAGCTCGGGGATGGTCCCAATGGATCGGGCAGAGCCATATTAGTGGAGATGGAACCAACTTCCAAGTCTCTATGACATTCAGAAAAAAAGTTATTGAAGAATATCTTGAACTCCTATAGGTTTTCATCCCTAACCCTAACCCTAATCACAACCCAAAAATCAAACACAAATCACAACCCTAACCCTACCCCTTCCAAAGGTCGTAGAAGCTCGGGGGTGGTACCAATGGATCGGGCATATCCACATTAGTGGGGATGGAACCAACTTCCATGTCTCTATGACCTACAGAAAAAAAGTTATTGAAGAATATCCTGATCTCCAATGGGTATTCATTCCTAACCCTAACCCTAAGCACAGCCCTAACCCTAACCCTAATCACAACCCTAACCCTAACCCTAAGCACAGCCCTAACCCTAACCCTAATCACAACCCTAACCCTAACCCTAATTGCAACCCTAACCCATATTCACCATAGGGTGAATAACTCCGCGCTGCTTGCTCGAAACGTGCTGAAATTTGGTGTGGTCACGTGGCAGGCTACCCTTTATGAATCATGAAAGGCCCAAGTCTCTAGGCCTTTCGGAAAAAAAGTTATTCGAAAATATCTTGTACTTTTTTGGGGAGATTTGATGGTTTCACCATTTCCGAAGGTCGTAGAAGCTCGGGGATGGTCCCAATGGATCGGGCAGAGCCATATTAGTGGAGATGGAACCAACTTCCAAGTCTCTATGACCTTCAGAAAAAAAGTTATTGAAGAATATCTTGAACTCCTATAGGTTTTCATCCCTAACCCTAACCCTAATCACAACCCAAAAATCAAACACAAATCACAACCCTAACCCTACCCCTTCCAAAGGTCGTAGAAGCTCGGGGGTGGTACCAATGGATCGGGCATACCCACATTAGTGGGGATGGAACCAACTTCCATGTCTCTATGACCTACAGAAAAAAAGTTATTGAAGAATATCCTGATCTCCAATGGGTATTCATTCCTAACCCTAACCCTAAGCACAGCCCTAACCCTAACCCTAATCACAACCCTAACCCTAACCCTAAGCACAGCCCTAACCCTAACCCTAATCACAACCCTAACCCTAACCCTAATTGCAACCCTAACCCATATTCACCATAGGGTGAATAACTCCGCGCTGCTTGCTCGAAACGTGCTGAAATTTGGTGTGGTCACGTGGCAGGCTACCCTTTATGAATCATGAAAGGCCCAAGTCTCTAGGCCTTTCGGAAAAAAAGTTATTCGAAAATATCTTGTACTTTTTTGGGGAGATTTGATGGTTTCACCATTTCCGAAGGTCGTAGAAGCTCGGGGATGGTCCCAATGGATCGGGCAGAGCCATATTAGTGGAGATGGAACCAACTTCCAAGTCTCTATGACATTCAGAAAAAAAGTTATTGAAGAATATCTTGAACTCCTATAGGTTTTCATCCCTAACCCTAACCCTAATCACAACCCAAAAATCAAACACAAATCACAACCCTAACCCTACCCCTTCCAAAGGTCGTAGAAGCTCGGGGGTGGTACCAATGGATCGGGCATACCCACATTAGTGGAGATGGAACCAACTTCCATGTCTCTATGACCTACAGAAAAAAAGTTATTGAAGAATATCCTGATCTCCAATGGGTATTCATTCCTAACCCTAACCCTAAGCACAGCCCTAACCCTAACCCTAATCACAACCCTAACCCTAACCCTAAGCACAGCCCTAACCCTAACCCTAATCACAACCCTAACCCTAACCCTAATTGCAACCCTAACCCATATTCACCATAGGGTGAATAACTCCGCGCTGCTTGCTCGAAACGTGCTGAAATTTGGTGTGGTCACGTGGCAGGCTACCCTTTATGAATCATGAAAGGCCCAAGTCTCTAGGCCTTTCGGAAAAAAAGTTATTCGAAAATATCTTGTACTTTTTTGGGGAGATTTGATGGTTTCACCATTTCCGAAGGTCGTAGAAGCTCGGGGATGGTCCCAATGGATCGGGCAGAGCCATATTAGTGGAGATGGAACCAACTTCCAAGTCTCTATGACATTCAGAAAAAAAGTTATTGAAGAATATCTTGAACTCCTATAGGTTTTCATCCCTAACCCTAACCCTAATCACAACCCAAAAATCAAACACAAATCACAACCCTAACCCTACCCCTTCCAAAGGTCGTAGAAGCTCGGGGGTGGTACCAATGGATCGGGCATACCCACATTAGTGAGGATGGAACCAACTTCCATGTCTCTATGACCTACAGAAAAAAAGTTATTGAAGAATATCCTGATCTCCAATGGGTATTCATTCCTAACCCTAACCCTAAGCACAGCCCTAACCCTAACCCTAATCACAACCCTAACCATAACCCTAAGCACAGCCCTAACCCTAACCCTAATCACAACCCTAACCCTAACCCTAATTGCAACCCTAACCCATATTCACCATAGGGTGAATAACTCCGCGCTGCTTGCTCGAAACGTGCTGAAATTTGGTGTGGTCACGTGGCAGGCTACCCTTTATGAATCATCAAAGGCCCAAGTCTCTAGGCCTTTCGGAAAAAAAGTTATTCGAAAATATCTTGTACTTTTTTGGGGAGATTTGATGGTTTCACCATTTCCGAAGGTCGTAGAAGCTCGGGGATGGTCCCAATGGATCGGGCAGAGCCATATTAGTGGAGATGGAACCAACTTCCAAGTCTCTATGACATTCAGAAAAAAAGTTATTGAAGAATATCTTGAACTCCTATAGGTTTTCATCCCTAACCCTAACCCTAATCACAACCCAAAAATCAAACACAAATCACAACCCTAACCCTACCCCTTCCAAAGGTCGTAGAAGCTCGGGGGTGGTACCAATGGATCGGGCATACCCACATTAGTGGGGATGGAACCAACTTCCATGTCTCTATGACCTACAGAAAAAAAGTTATTGAAGAATATCCTGATCTCCAATGGGTATTCATTCCTAACCCTAACCCTAAGCACAGCCCTAACCCTAACCCTAATCACAACCCTAACCCTAACCCTAAGCACAGCCCTAACCCTAACCCTAATCACAACCCTAACCCTAACCCTAATTGCAACCCTAACCCATATTCACCATAGGGTGAATAACTCCGCGCTGCTTGCTCGAAACGTGCTGAAATTTGGTGTGGTCACGTGGCAGGCTACCCTTTATGAATCATGAAAGGCCCAAGTCTCTAGGCCTTTCGGAAAAAAAGTTATTCGAAAATATCTTGTACTTTTTTGGGGAGATTTGATGGTTTCACCATTTCCGAAGGTCGTAGAAGCTCGGGGATGGTCCCAATGGATCGGGCAGAGCCATATTAGTGGAGATGGAACCAACTTCCAAGTCTCTATGACATTCAGAAAAAAAGTTATTGAAGAATATCTTGAACTCCTATAGGTTTTCATCCCTAACCCTAACCCTAATCACAACCCAAAAATCAAACACAAATCACAACCCTAACCCTACCCCTTCCAAAGGTCGTAGAAGCTCGGGGGTGGTACCAATGGATCGGGCATACCCACATTAGTGGGGATGGAACCAACTTCCATGTCTCTATGACCTACAGAAAAAAAGTTATTGAAGAATATCCTGATCTCCAATGGGTATTCATTCCTAACCCTAACCCTAAGCACAGCCCTAACCCTAACCCTAATCACAACCCTAACCCTAACCCTAAGCACAGCCCTAACCCTAACCCTAATCACAACCCTAACCCTAACCCTAATTGCAACCCTAACCCATATTCACCATAGGGTGAATAACTCCGCGCTGCTTGCTCGAAACGTGCTGAAATTTGGTGTGGTCACGTGGCAGGCTACCCTTTATGAATCATGAAAGGCCCAAGTCTCTAGGCCTTTCGGAAAAAAAGTTATTCGAAAATATCTTGTACTTTTTTGGGGAGATTTGATGGTTTCACCATTTCCGAAGGTCGTAGAAGCTCGGGGATGGTCCCAATGGATCGGGCAGAGCCATATTAGTGGAGATGGAACCAACTTCCAAGTCTCTATGACCTTCAGAAAAAAAGTTATTGAAGAATATCTTGAACTCCTATAGGTTTTCATCCCTAACCCTAACCCTAATCACAACCCAAAAATCAAACACAAATCACAACCCTAACCCTACCCCTTCCAAAGGTCGTAGAAGCTCGGGGGTGGTACCAATGGATCGGGCATACCCACATTAGTGAGGATGGAACCAACTTCCATGTCTCTATGACCTACAGAAAAAAAGTTATTGAAGAATATCCTGATCTCCAATGGGTATTCATTCCTAACCCTAACCCTAAGCACAGCCCTAACCCTAACCCTAATCACAACCCTAACCCTAACCCTAATTGCAACCCTAACCCATATTCACCATTGGGTGAATAACTCCGCGCTGCTTGCTCGAAATGTGCTGAAATTTGGTGTGGTCACGTGGCAGGCTACCCTTTATGAATCATGAAAGGCCCAAGTCTCTAGGCCTTTCGGAAAAAAAGTTATTTGAAAATATCTTGTACTTTTTTGGGGAGATTTGATGGTTTCACCATTTCTGAAGGTCGTAGAAGCTCGGGGATGGTCCCAATGGATCGGGCAGAGCCATATTAGTGGAGATGGAACCAACTTCCAAGTCTCTATGACATTCAGAAAAAAAGTTATTGAAGAATATCTTGAACTCCTATAGGTTTTCATCCCTAACCCTAACCCTAATCACAACCCAAAAATCAAACACAAATCACAACCCTAACCCTACCCCTTCCAAAGGTCGTAGAAGCTCGGGGGTGGTACCAATGGATCGGGCATATCCACATTAGTGGGGATGGAACCAACTTCCATGTCTCTATGACCTACAGAAAAAAAGTTATTGAAGAATATCCTGATCTCCAATGGGTATTCATTCCTAACCCTAACCCTAAGCACAGCCCTAACCCTAACCCTAATCACAACCCTAACCCTAACCCTAAGCACAGCCCTAACCCTAACCCTAATCACAACCCTAACCCTAACCCTAATTGCAACCCTAACCCATATTCACCATAGGGTGAATAACTCCGCGCTGCTTGCTCGAAACGTGCTGAAATTTGGTGTGGTCACGTGGCAGGCTACCCTTTATGAATCATGAAAGGCCCAAGTCTCTAGGCCTTTCGGAAAAATAGTTATTCGAAAATATCTTGTACTTTTTTGGGGAGATTTGATGGTTTCACCATTTCCGAAGGTCGTAGAAGCTCGGGGATGGTCCCAATGGATCGGGCAGAGCCATATTAGTGGAGATGGAACCAACTTCCAAGTCTCTATGACATTCAGAAAAAAAGTTATTGAAGAATATCTTGAACTCCTATAGGTTTTCATCCCTAACCCTAACCCTAATCACAACCCAAAAATCAAACACAAATCACAACCCTAACCCTACCCCTTCCAAAGGTCGTAGAAGCTCGGGGGTGGTACCAATGGATCGGGCATACCCACATTAGTGGGGATGGAACCAACTTCCATGTCTCTATGACCTACAGAAAAAAAGTTATTGAAGAATATCCTGATCTCCAATGGGTATTCATTCCTAACCCTAACCCTAAGCACAGCTCTAACCCTAACCCTAATCACAACCCTAACCCTAACCCTAAGCACAGCCCTAACCCTAATCACAACCCTAACCCTAACCCTAATTGCAACCCTAACCCATATTCACTATAGGGTGAATAACTCCGCGCTGCTTGCTCGAAACGTGCTGAAATTTGGTGTGGTCACGTGGCAGGCTACCCTTTATGAATCATGAAAGGCCCAAGTCTCTAGGCCTTTCGGAAAAAAAGTTATTTGAAAATATCTTGTACTTTTTTGGGGAGATTTGATGGTTTCACCATTTCCGAAGGTCGTAGAAGCTCGGGGATGGTCCCAATGGATCGGGCAGAGCCATATTAGTGGAGATGGAACCAACTTCCAAGTCTCTATGACATTCAGAAAAAAAGTTATTGAAGAATATCTTGAACTCCTATAGGTTTTCATCCCTAACCCTAACCCTAATCACAACCCAAAAATCAAACACAAATCACAACCCTAACCCTACCCCTTCCAAAGGTCGTAGAAGCTCGGGGGTGGTACCAATGGATCGGGCATACCCACATTAGTGGGGATGGAACCAACTTCCATGTCTCTATGACCTACAGAAAAAAAGTTATTGAAGAATATCCTGATCTCCAATGGGTATTCATTCCTAACCCTAACCCTAAGCACAGCCCTAACCCTAACCCTAATCACAACCCTAACCCTAACCCTAATTGCAACCCTAACCCATATTCACCATTGGGTGAATAACTCCGCGCTGCTTGCTCGAAATGTGCTGAAATTTGGTGTGGTCACGTGGCAGGCTACCCTTTATGAATCATGAAAGGCCCAAGTCTCTAGGCCTTTCGGAAAAAAAGTTATTTGAAAATATCTTGTACTTTTTTGGGGAGATTTGATGGTTTCACCATTTCCGAAGGTCGTAGAAGCTCGGGGATGGTCCCAATGGATCGGGCAGAGCCATATTAGTGGAGATGGAACCAACTTCCAAGTCTCTATGACATTCAGAAAAAAAGTTATTGAAGAATATCTTGAACTCCTATAGGTTTTCATCCCTAACCCTAACCCTAATCACAACCCAAAAATCAAACACAAATCACAACCCTAACCCTACCCCTTCCAAAGGTCTTAGAAGCTCGGGGGTGGTACCAATGGATCGGGCATATCCACATTAGTGGGGATGGAACCAACTTCCATGTCTCTATGACCTACAGAAAAAAAGTTATTGAAGAATATCCTGATCTCCAATGGGTATTCATTCCTAACCCTAACCCTAAGCACAGCCCTAACCCTAACCCTAATCACAACCCTAACCCTAACCCTAAGCACAGCCCTAACCCTAACCCTAATCACAACCCTAACCCTAACCCTAATTGCAACCCTAACCCATATTCACCATAGGGTGAATAACTCCGCGCTGCTTGCTCGAAACGTGCTGAAATTTGGTGTGGTCACGTGGCAGGCTACCCTTTATGAATCATGAAAGGCCCAAGTCTCTAGGCCTTTCGGAAAAAAAGTTATTCGAAAATATCTTGTACTTTTTTGGGGAGATTTGATGGTTTCACCATTTCCGAAGGTCGTAGAAGCTCGGGGATGGTCCCAATGGATCGGGCAGAGCCATATTAGTGGAGATGGAACCAACTTCCAAGTCTCTATGACATTCAGAAAAAAAGTTATTGAAGAATATCTTGAACTCCTATAGGTTTTCATCCCTAACCCTAACCCTAATCACAACCCAAAAATCAAACACAAATCACAACCCTAACCCTACCCCTTCCAAAGGTCGTAGAAGCTCGGGGGTGGTACCAATGGATCGGGCATACCCACATTAGTGGGGATGGAACCAACTTCCATGTCTCTATGACCTACAGAAAAAAAGTTATTGAAGAATATCCTGATCTCCAATGGGTATTCATTCCTAACCCTAACCCTAAGCACAGCCCTAACCCTAACCCTAATCACAACCCTAACCCTAACCCTAAGCACAGCCCTAACCCTAACCCTAATCACAACCCTAACCCTAACCCTAATTGCAACCCTAACCCATATTCACCATAGGGTGAATAACTCCGCGCTGCTTGCTCGAAACGTGCTGAAATTTGGTGTGGTCACGTGGCAGGCTACCCTTTATGAATCATGAAAGGCCCAAGTCTCTAGGCCTTTCGGAAAAAAAGTTATTCGAAAATATCTTGTACTTTTTTGGGGAGATTTGATGGTTTCACCATTTCCGAAGGTCGTAGAAGCTCGGGGATGGTCCCAATGGATCGGGCAGAGCCATATTAGTGGAGATGGAACCAACTTCCAAGTCTCTATGACATTCAGAAAAAAAGTTATTGAAGAATATCTTGAACTCCTATAGGTTTTCATCCCTAACCCTAACCCTAATCACAACCCAAAAATCAAACACAAATCACAACCCTAACCCTACCCCTTCCAAAGGTCGTAGAAGCTCGGGGGTGGTACCAATGCATCGGGCATATCCACATTAGTGGGGATGGAACCAACTTCCATGTCTCTATGACCTACAGAAAAAAAGTTATTGAAGAATATCCTGATCTCCAATGGGTATTCATTCCTAACCCTAACCCTAAGCACAGCCCTAACCCTAACCCTAATCACAACCCTAACCCTAACCCTAAGCACAGCCCTAACCCTTACCCTAATCACAACCCTAACCCTAACCCTAATTGCAACCCTAACCCATATTCACCATAGGGTAATAACTCCGCGCTGCTTGCTCGAAACGTGCTGAAATTTGGTGTGGTCACGTGGCAGGCTACCCTTTATGAATCATGAAAGGACCAAGTCTCTAGGGCTTTCGGAAAAAAAGTTATTCGAAAATATCTTGTACTTTTTTGGGGAGATTTGGTGGTTTCACCATTTCCAAAGGTCGTAGAAGCTCGGGGGTGGTCCCAATGGATCGGGCAGAGCCATATTAGTGGGGATGGAACCAACTTCCATGTCTCTATGACCTTCAGAAAAAAAGTTATTGAAGAATATCTTGAACTCCTATAGGTTTTCATCCCGAACCCGAACCCTTATCACAACCCAAAAATCAAACACAAATCACAACCCTAACCCTACCCCTTCCAAAGGTCGTAGAAGCTCGGGGGTGGTACCAATGGATCGGGCATACCCACATTAGTGGGGATGGAACCAACTTCCATGTCTCTATGACCTACAGAAAAAAAGTTATTGAAGAATATCCTGATCTCCAATGGGTATTCATTCCTAACCCTAACCCTAAGCACAGCCCTAACCCTAACCCTAATCACAACCCTAACCCTAACCCTAATTGCAACCCTAACCCATATTCACCATAGGGTGAATAACTCCGCGCTGCTTGCTCGAAACGTGCTGAAATTTGGTGTGGTCACGTGGCAGGCTACCCTTTATGAATCATGAAAGGCCCAAGTCTCTAGGCCTTTCGGAAAAAAAGTTATTTGAAAATATCTTGTACTTTTTTGGGGAGATTTGATATTTTCACCATTTCCGAAGGTCGTAGAAGCTCGGGGGTGGTACCAATGGATCGGGCATACCCACATTAGTGGGGATGGAACCAACTTCCAAGTCTCTATGACCTTCAGAAAAAAAGTTATTGAAGAATATCTTGAACTCCTATAGGTTTTCATCCCAAACCCTAACCCTAATCACAACCCAAAAATCAAACACAAATCACAACCCTAACCCTACCCCTTCCAAAGGTCGTAGAAGCTCGGGGGTGGTACCAATGGATCGGGCATACCCACATTAGTGGAGATGGAACCAACTTCCACGTCTCTATGACCTACAGAAAAAAAGTTATTGAAGAATATCCTGATCTCCAATGGGTATTCATTCCTAACCCTAACCCTAATCACAACCCTAACCCTAACCCTAAGCACAACCCTAACCCTAACCCTAATTGCAACCCTAACCCATATTCACCATAGGGTGAATAACTCTGTGCTGCTTGCTCGAAACGTGCTGAAATTTGGTGTGGTCACGTGGCAGACTACCCTTTATGAATCATGAAAGGACCAAGTCTCTAGGGCTTTCGGAAAAAAAGTTATTCGAAAATATCTTGTACTTTTTTGGGGAGATTTGGTGGTTTCACCATTTCCGAAGGTCGTAGAAGCTCGGGGATGGTCCCAATGGATCGGGCAGAGCCATATTATTGGAGATGGAACCAACTTCCAACTCTCTATGACCTTCAGAAAAAAAGTTATTGAAGAATATCTTGAACTCCTATAGGTTTTCATCCCGAACCCTAACCCTAATCACAACCCAAAAATCAAACACAAATCACAACCCTAACCCTACCCCTTCCAAAGGTCGTAGAAGCTCGGGGGTGGTACCAATGGATCGGGCATACCCACATTAGTGGAGATGGAACCAACTTCCATGTCTCTATGACCTACAGAAAAAAAGTTATTGAAGAATATCCTGATCTCCAATGGGTATTCATTCCTAACCCTAACCCTAAGCACAGCCCTAACCCTAACCATAATCACAACCCTGACCCTAACCCTAATTGCAACCCTAACCCATATTCACCATAGGGTGAATAACTCCGCACTGCTTGCTCGAAACGTGCTGAAATTCGGTGTGGTCACGTGGCAGGCTACCCTTTATGAATCATGAAAGGACCAAGTCTCTAGGGCTTTCGGAAAAAAAGTTATTCGAAAATATCTTGTACTTTTTTGGGGAGATTTGGTGGTTTCACCATTTCCGAAGGTCGTAGAAGCTCGGGGATGGTCCCAATGGATCGGGCAGAGCCATATTAGTGGAGGTGGAACCAACTTCCAAGTCTCTATGACCTTCAGAAAAAAAGTTATTGAAGAATATCTTGAACTCCTATAGGTTTTCATCCCAAACCCTAACCCTAATCACAACCCAAAAATCAAACACAAATCACAACCCTAACCCTACCCCTTCCAAAGGTCGTAGAAGCTCGGGGGTGGTACCAATGGATCGGGCATACCCACATTAGTGGAGATGGAACCAACTTCCATGTCTCTATGACCTACAGAAAAAAAGTTATTGAAGAATATCCTGATCTCCAATGGGTATTCATTCCTAACCCTAACCCTAAGCACAGCCCTAACCTTAACCATAATCACAACCCTAACCCTAACCCTAATTGCAACCCTAACCCATATTCACCATAGGGTGAATAACTCCGCACTGCTTGCTCGAAACGTGCTGAAATTCGGTGTGGTCGCGTGGCAGGCTACCCTTTATGAATCGTGAAAGGCCCAAGTCTCTAGGCCTTTCGGAAAAAAAGATATTCGAAAATATCTTGTACTTTTTTGGGGAGATTTGGTGGTTTCACCATTTCCGAAGGTCGTAGAAGCTCGGGGATGGTCCCAATGGATCGGGCAGAGCCATATTAGTGGAGATGGAACCAACTTCCAAGTCTCTATGACCTTCAGAAAAAAAGTTATTGAAGAATATCTTGAACTCCTATAGGTTTTCATCCCAAACCCTAACCCTAATCACAACCCAAAAATCAAACACAAATCACAACCCTAACCCTACCCCTTCCAAAGGTCGTAGAAGCTCGGGGGTGGTACCAATGGATCAGGCATATGCACATTAGTGGGGATGGAACCAACTTCCACGTCTCTATGACCTACAGAAAAAAAGTTATTGAAGAATATCCTGATCTCCAATGGGTATTCATTCCTAACCCTAACCCTAATCACAACCCTAACCCTAACCCTCATTTCAGCCCTAACCCTATTCACCATAGGGTGAATAACCTTGGTGGATTCACACAATAAAACACATCACATTCAATATTACAATCCACAACTAATTTTTTTTTTTTTTTTTACTGTGACACTATATAACACAGAAAAACCCGGGTGCTACGCACGATACCAAGGGAGTGAATAAAGCACCGGTGAAGCAGTCACGTGAAGAGTCGAGCTTGCGAGGTCACCACGGCCACGAACCCTCGTAGTTGTGAACGGGTCACGGCACCATTGTAGCGGCTTTGTACTCCTCCGTTGCGTTGTGTATTTCACAGAAGAAGACCGTCACTTTTGGCAAACATGAAATCACACTACACCTTAACTCTGTTACATATATACCAAGACCAATAAGATGCTTCAGCTGTCAAAGATCTGGTCATGCTGCTCTGACATGTGAAGGAAGAGAAGGTGTGCTAGATGTGGTGAGGATCATGAGGATGAACAGTGTGGGGAAGGGATGGAACCAAACTGTTGTCACTGTGGAGGAAACCATAGTGTGGCACATGGAGGATGTGAAGTCATGAAGAGGGAGGTAGAGATTCAACAGGTCAGGGTACAAAACTAAATCACATCTGCAGATGCTGTCAAGATGGTGAACCAGAGGAGAGAGAGTGAAGACACACAAATGAAGAACAACACATTAAACAGCAAGAACAACCAAGAGGGCAAAGTGTGAGTTAAAGAAACGAGTCACTTTTATAGCAGGAGTCATAAATGCTACGATGGAAACCAAATGAAAAACGGAAAGAAAACAAATAATAGTACAAGCAGCTGCAAATCATCTGAACATGAATGAAGAGACTTGGGAGGAGGTGAGAGATGATGCAAGGAGTTTGGTGGCAAATGGACAAGAGCTCAAAAACTGTATGGATCCAATCTGTTCAGAGACAGAAACTAGGGAAGCTCAAATGAAGAAAGAATTTAGAATGGCAGAGTTCTTTATGTGGAGACGGCTTATGATATATGGAAAGAGGGTTTAATGGTTAACTAGACAAAATGGGAACAACAGGAAGAACTTTGAATTGGATTCAAACCTTTATTTTTGATAGATATATCCAGGTAAAGATGGAAACAACCACATGGACCAGGTATAAGGTAGATAACGGAACGCCTCAGGGCAGTGTGATCAGCCCAATACTTTTTTCCATCATGATTAAGGATGTGTACTCAGACATAAGTTCTGATATAGGAAAAGCATCATCTGCTGATGATGGGGCTTCATGGACAAGAGGTAAAAGCTTAACACTAATCCAAGGGAAGATAGGAAATGTAATCAGGATGGTAGAGAAATGCTCATATTCATGGGGATTCAGGTTTTCAGTGGAAAAAACTAAAGTAGTGATGTTTTGTAGAAAGAAGATGAGCGAGGCTGGTTTAAAGATGTATGTGGAACAGTTAGATCAGGTCAACACATTTCAATATCTGGGGTTTTATTTGACACAAACCTGGAATGAACATAGAAATAAGAGAGAGGAAAAAAGATGGTTCTTAATGGAATGAGATGTCTCAAAGGGTCTGAATGGGGAGCCAGTAGAAAAGCTTTGAAGAACATATATATATATATTTATATATATATTCTACAAACAGCTAATGCTAATTCACTGGTCAAACCTACAAGGACACAAAGAAGAAGATCACTCAACAATGGCATCACAGTGGACAGAGCAAAACCAGTTGAACCATGTTCAGACTCGCTCTCAGCACTGGTATCATTACAGTCATCCCACAGCAGAGCAGATATACTGTATGAAATATACCAGACACTATTCAGACGACATCACACACTAACACAAGTCAGCTTCATGTAGATCCCAGCTCACTGAGCATCAAGGGCAATGAAATGACCGAGTGACAAAACAATGTTTAACACAGCAGAGAGCAAACAGTCATACACACACACACACACACACACACACACACACACACACAGAGAGAGAGAGAGAGAGAGAGAGAGAGACAGAGACACACACACACAAATACTTACATAGATAAATAAGGAACTAAATAATAAATGTCTTGTGTATTTCTTTGTGTAATTCCCTCAAGGCACGGACAACACAAGTGGCTTTCTTGGTACTGATTTATTTGAAGCTTCCTCCAAATCCACCGTGAAAACTATAACATACATATACACAAAAGTATTAGCGATAGCATTAAAACATCAAAATGCAACACGTGCAAAGTAAAATACAGACAAACACATTAATTACCTCGTTGCCATGTAAAGGAGGAATTATCTTCAGATGCTTCTTGAGCTCTTAAACTCAGCTCTCTTCACAACCACTTAAATTGGTTCTTAATTTTACCGTATTAGCTAAAGCACGTCTTCACCTTCGTCTGTTTACTTCTCACTCTCCGGAGCAGCGCAGCGAACACAGCATGTCAAAATAAAAGTCATACTTTCAAAATAAAGGTTGACAGCCCTCTATAACAACAGAAACACATGAAACGTGAACCAATTGACAATAATTACACAATCAATGATAAATCATGAACATCAGCTACACTGTGTCCATATGTAAATGAGTGAGCCAGTCCCCAGTAGCCGGTGCGAGCCCCCCCAGCAGCTCCCGGGAAGACAGGTCGGCTGCTGACTGTGCGAAACAAGAAGCGTGGCCCTAAACCGAAGCTCCAGGTTCACGTGTCTAATAAATGTTCCCCACTCAGCGACACACCCGCTGAGGAGCGAACTCTGGTAATCGGCGTAGAGTCCTATTTAAAACTGCTGGCTAAGGGTAAGTACAGTAAGATTGTTATTCACGTCGGCAGTAATGACAAAAATCAATATTGATCCGGTGTGTACTTATGCAAAGACTATGTCGGACTCCGTAATTTTCTATTTAAATACTTTCTATTTAAATACTTTATATTTAAATACTTTCAGTCTAGTTTTATTTTACTGTCACAGACTCTGAGTCAGTTTTTCTACACGTGGACTGTCGAGAGAAGAAGAGTCAGGATGAACTTCTGTCAGTCAATCAACAGTTTGACTCGACACTGTGATCGACTGAGTCCAACACAATAAACCTTCAACTGTCTCAGGTTACCATGACAACAGGGAGACAGTGTAGGAGGTTGACTTTGTTATATTTGAAGAAAAAGTGAATTTACGTACCTGTCTTCATTGTGTGTGTTTGAGATCACAGTCAGTGTCAGTGTCTTTCCTCTCAGACTGAAGATGAGTGGTTATGAGGAGGAAGAGGACAGAGCAGAGTCTCCAGAGTTCAGCTGTGTGTCTCTGAAGAGTGATCGGTCCAAACATCAGCCTCTAAACTTCGGTAAACTCGGGTGAGGATTTTAACTGGACTGAAGATGCCATTTTAGACCGCAACCACACAGAGCCTCATGCAGCCTCTCAGCACGCCTTAAAGCAGCTGGTCCGCTCCCACGGCCTGATGGATGTGTGGAGGAGGATGCTCCCAGACTGCAGACAGTACACCTGGTCCCACCTCACAGAGAGTAGGGTCTCCTCAGCCAGGCTCGATCCTATTTATTGTTTTAAACATCATTTTAATGTCTTTAAAAGCTGTGCCATCAGAAATATTTGACCAAAAAACACATATTGACATTTTAATTCTGTTTGAACGTTTGATAAAAAGTTCATGGATGTCCTTATTTATTTCTGGGGTGTTTCTAGACAGAGGAAGGGTGATTTTAACAATCTTAGGCAGTGGTGGGACGATGGTCCGACTCAAATAAGACTCCTGTGTCAACAGCACACCCTCAACGTCACGCGAGACATCACCAGATCTATGAAAGATCTAGAGACCGACATAGTGGAACTAGAACATTTAAGTGAGTCCCCCGGAAATCGAGGCCATATTGAGAGCCTCAAAGTTCAAAAAAATGTCTTCAGCCGACCTGCTGGACAGTAAAGTACAGGACGCTTTGGTCAGGTTCTGGTTTCTGAACATCGAGGAGATGGATGCTCCCTCTAACTTTTTCTTCAGTCTGAAAAATGACCAGTCCACTTTGTGTGCTCAGTACAACACGAGACGTGACGTGAACAGCAGGAGTCAGTGTTAAAGTGATGATCCGACACCATCCATTCATCACTGAACACATGATGGTAAGTTTGTCACCTATATCATCCTGATACAAACTGGATTCAATGAACGTGAACTAGTTCTTTTCAA
Source organism: Paralichthys olivaceus (assembly GCF_024713975.1). Classification (NCBI taxonomy): domain Eukaryota; kingdom Metazoa; phylum Chordata; class Actinopteri; order Pleuronectiformes; family Paralichthyidae; genus Paralichthys; species Paralichthys olivaceus. The sequence continues at coordinate 29,560,863 of NC_091093.1, forward strand.
ACGTGAACTGACACAACACTGACTATTATCATTATGAGAATATGAATAGCCTGTTATTGGTGCTATAAGAACCATGTGCTGTTCTATACTATATTCTACTGAATGTATGTTTGTGGAAAAAGTGGGTGGATGAAACCAGGACTGCTCCTGTAATGAATGTAGAGCTCTGCTCATTTTTACAAGTTGATCTGTGGAACTACACGTGCAGCTCATAGAATGTGAATATGTTTTAGGATCTGTTGGTTTCTATACTTTTCCTCACTTTGTTGAACACCCAGAAAAGTTCTATTTGCTCCACGATGTGCTGTGTGCATCATAGGTAAGTTATGGTTTGTGATTATGGGAAAAAAAGTCAAATATATGAAGTCAATAAAAGTGAATCTGTGAAGGCATTGAATGTATGTTTTGCTGTGGCACAAATAAAAGTCATATTCTTTGAATGGTATTTTTATATCTGTTTGCTTTTTCTGTGGAGCTGTGGACAAGACAGCAGGAGACAACAGGCCAGATTAGAAGGCCTCCCCCAAATCTAAAAATGATCATATTACATTCTTGCCACCACCAGGTTGTTTCCTAATCAGGTTTTGTCACTTCACTTAAACCTTCCCTCCCCCAACCAGTTGACTCTTATGATGCTTGACCTGACTCCAACCCTGACTAACCTGAACCAGGTATCCTGGCCTACTCTCCAACCTCGGACTCTGATTTACAGTTTGATATTCACCCTGGGAGGAGGCCCTTCCTGACTGGTAGAACACAGGGCAAGAAGTTCTCAATGCATTCACGTCCTTTACCAGCAGATGTCAATGTTTGACTTGTTTCCCGCTTTGCTCAATGCGAGGACACTGCACAGGTTTCTAGTTTGGACTCCAACAAAGAGTCTGCAGAGTCTGCAGTCACTGAGCATGTTGTTAATGTCTTGTTGGACTATTTGAGACACGTGTAGCTGTGATCATAACGATGGAAAGTAAACAGTGGTAGTTTATCACACAACACCATCTTAAAAGTAGCTTTAACGTGACGAAAAGCTTCTGCATTCTATATTATGATGTCTTATCTCATGTCTCTAAATTGTTCAAATACATCAGTAAAGATATATGACATTATTTTGTCATTTTAACTATGTTACTGCACCATTAGAGCATTATAGCATATTGAAGTTCATCATTCCATTATTATCTCTGCTCTGCATCTGGAGCCAATGAGTCTGAGAGGAAGGAGGAGGAGCATGAGAGCAGGAGAGTGTCAGACTCCATTTTCACTTGGAGGAGCAGGAGAAGAAAAGTGAGCAGGTGAGTGTTCACACAACTTTATGAAAGTTTTACTGTCACACTCTCTCACCTGCTGTTAACATCCATCTGCTGATCACACGGCTCCAAGTTTGTCAGTTCACACCTGGTGACAGACGTAGTTTCCATGTGATGGGATCACCAGAGACAGATGTGAACAGCAGGTGTGGAACAAAGTGTCTTCAAATGACTCATTAGCAGAGTTAACTCACAATTTCACTTTTTATCTTCATCACATTTGTTAATCAAGTGTTTAATACAGAATCTTACATTACTGTGTGTGTGTGTGTGTGTGTGTGTGTGCGTGTATCTTGAACAGACCTGTTTGTCCGGATTCCTGTGAGCTCAGTGTTTTTCCTCTCAGACTGAAGATGAGTGGTTATGAGGAGGAAGAGGACAGAGCAGAGTCTCCAGAGTTCAGCTGTGTGTCTCTGAAGAGTGACCGGTCCAAAGATATTCCTCCTGTAACCTTCAGTAATGAACCTGGACCCTCACACACAAAGTAAGAGACTGTTTCTACTGTGAACTGATCTGAAGAGGATGTAGTTTCCTCTAGTGTGGCCCCTGCATTAGGACACAGCTTCATTGAAATTGGTGACTAATCTCTCAGAATCCCTCAAAGAGCTCAGACCTCCACCAAGGCCCAACACGCTCCTGATGAAACCACTTTGAAATTCACTACATACTCATTTTTATTTGGATCTGCACCAAATTTCACTCACTCATAAACATCAGTCCTCTGAACATCTGGTTCACAGAACACATCCTTCACCAAGTTTACTGGTGATCTGTTCAGTGGTTTTTATAATCCCACTAACGAACAAACCAACCAACACACAAACATACAGGGTGGAAACAAAACCACCTTGACAGAAGTGATGACGACCTGTGACTGTGACATTTGACTTAACAGGACATGTCTTCACAGAGAGAGGAGGAGGAGTCATGTTTCTGAGGAGGAGCAGTCGTCCCGCTGTGCTTCGTGTCAGGACGTCCTGAAGGATCCAGTCTCCACCAGCTGTGGACACTGGTTCTGCAGACAGTGCATCACCTCATACTGGGACCAGTCTGGTTCTTCAGGAGACTCCTCCTGTCCCCAGTGTGGACAAAGATCCAGAAGAGGAGCTGGAGCTCAGACAGCCGGTCAGAGCAGCACTGTACATGTGTCTGCTGATGTCTTCACTTCTGACAACAGCACATGTTTGATTTTGTTCCTTCATACAGCATCAACATTTCACTTGGTTATAAAAGCACAAAGTTCAAAAGCTTTGATTTTCTCTAGTTTTTCTGTATCTGATGAAAACAATCAGCAGATTCTCAGACTCTCTGTCTTTAGTCTCACATTGTTTCTTGTCTTTCAGCAGATCGGGGTCTGCAGGAGGTTTTAGACCAACATAAGATCAGTCTGAGGAGGAGATGTGAACATGTGACTGAAGGAACTGAGGAAACAGGAAGTAGAACCCTCCTCAACAGGATCTACACTGAGCTCTACATCACAGAGGGACAGAGTGAAGAGGTTAATACTGAACATGAGGTGAGGCAGCTTGAGACGGCTTCCAAGAGGAAGAGCCTCCACAACACTCCCATCAAGTGCCACGACATCTTTAAAGCCTTCACTGACCAGCAGAGCAGCATCAGAGTCGTCCTGACCAACGGCGTCGCTGGCGTTGGAAAAACCTTCTCGGTGCAGAAGTTCACTCTGGACTGGGCAGAGGGTTTAGAAAACCAAGATGTGGGTCTGCTGGTTGTGCTTTCGTTCAGGGAGCTGAACCTGGTGAAAGACGAGCAGCACAGTCTTCTCACGCTGCTCCGTGTTTTCCATCCAACATTACAGAAGCTCACGGCAGAGACGCTCGCTGTCTGTGAACCTTTGATCATCTTTGACGGCCTGGATGAAAGCAGACTTTCTCTGGACTTCAACCACAGGGAGGTCGTGTCTGAGGTCACACAGAGGTCATCAGTCAACGTACTGCTGACAAACCTCATCCAGGGGAATCTGCTTCCCTCGGCTCTCGTCTGGATAACCTCCCGACCTGCGGCGGCCAATCAGATCCCTCCTACATGTGTTGACAGGGTGACAGAAGTACGAGGCTTCACTGACGCCCAGAAGGAGGAGTACTTCAGGAGGAGATTCAGTGATGAGGAGCTGAGCAGCAGAATCATCTCACACATCAAGACGTCCAGGAGCCTCCACATCATGTGTCAAATCCCAGTCTTCTGCTGGATCAGTGCTACAGTTCTGGAGCACATGTTGACCACAGACCAGAGAGGAGAGCTGCCCAAGACCCTGACGGACCTGTACTCACACTTTCTGCTGGTTCAGACAAAGAGGAAGAACAACAAGTACGGTGGAGGACATGAGACGAGTCCACAGCAGCTGACGGAGGCTGACAGGGACGTTCTTCTGAAGCTGGGGAGGCTGGCGCTTAAACATCTGGAGGAAGGAAACATCATGTTCTACCAAGAAGACCTGGAGCAGTGTGGTCTTAATGTCACAGAGGCCTCGGTGTACTCAGGAGTTCTTACTGAGATCTTCAGAAGAGAGTGTGTGATCTTCCAGAAATCAGTCTACTGCTTTGTTCATCTGAGCGTTCAGGAGTTTCTGGCTGCAGTCTACATGCTCCACTGTTACACACACATAGAAGAACTCAAGAACTTCTTGGAAACAACCCTGGATGACCTCCTGAAGAGAACCATGGAGAAATCACTCACCAGTAAAAATGGTCATCTGGATCTGTTTGTTCGCTTCCTTCACGGCCTCAGTCTGAAGTCCAACCAGAGAGTCTTAGGAGGCCTGCTGGGTCGGACAGAGAACAATCCAGAGATCATCCAGAGAATCATCAACAACCTGAAGAAGATGCAGAGTGATGACATTTCTCCTGACAGAAGCATCAACATCTTCCACTGTCTGACTGAGATGAACGACCACTCAGTACATCAGCAGATGCAACAGTTTCTGACGTCAGAGAAAAAATCAGAGGAGAAACTCTCTGAGATCCACTGCTCAGCTCTGGCCTACATGCTGCAGATGTCAGAGGAGGTTCTGGATGAGTTGGACCTGGAGAAGTTCAACACATCAAACCAGGGTCGACTCAGACTGATCCCAGCTGTGAGGAACTGCAGGAAGGCTCTGTGAGTCCAGACATGATCAATAACATGTTGAATCAGTGAACACATCCTCTGCCACTTTGTTAGTCTGAATGAACGCTTGTACCAGATCTGAAAGGATTCTCTTGAGGTGTTTTTAAGATAAAATGTTCATGAGGCAAAAAGAGGATTTACCAGGGTGAGGGTCACATGATCACGTGTTGTATGAATGTTGTGTTTTCTGATTTTATTCTCACACATTTGATATTTTCTTTAATTACAGACTCGGTGGTTGTAAACTCTCAGAGATTCACTGTGAAGTCGTGGCTTCAGCTCTGAGGTCAAACCCCTCACATCTGAGAGAACTGGATCTGAGTAGAAACATCCTGAAGGACTCAGGAGTGAAGCTGCTATGTGCTGGACTGGAGAGTCCAAACTGTCGACTGGAGACTCTGAGGTCAGGTCCTTAAATCCCTGAATGTTCACTTTTCCATCGTTCTTTCTTATTTGGTCATTATCTATTTAAATTGAATTGTCTCAGTTCTGCTCTGCTCACTGTCCCTCAGTCATCTGTCCCTCACCCAGCCTGTCAGTCACGTCCACCTCATCAGCCCAACTCCATTCACCTGCACACACCTGCTCCTGATCACTAGAGTCAGTGAATAACATGTGGACTGAGGCCGAGCACTCGTCCTCCTCAGGTTCTCAACAATAAGACACGTTCTTATTGAAGCACGTTGGACAGTTGATGAGTATAGAACCAAACAGGAAGTGACTGTCAGGAGCCATCTCTACTTTAAACAGTGTTTAATGACACAAACCTACTCAGTGACCAAACACACAGAGAAGAAGGTGATGAATGAAACAATGGTCCAACATGTCTGATGTGATATTTATCTTCAGGTCACAGACTGGACTGAGGTCAGCAGCATGTTGAGAGTCTGTGTTGACATGATGACGATCCACAATAACAGGAGGACACATTCAAACATTCACATTTCTTTATCCAGGTTGAAGAGCTGCAGTCTGTCAGAGATCAGCTGTTCTTCTCTGGCTTCAGCTCTGAGGTCAAACCCCTCTCATCTGAGAGAACTGGATCTGAGCTACAACAACCTGCAGGACTCAGGAGTGAAGGAGCTGTGTGGTCTTCTACAGAGTCCAACCTGTCGACTGGAGACTCTGAGGTCAGTTCACTGACTGACTTTTGTAGATCTCATATCTATAACACAACATTTATACACGATTCATCTCATTTAATTCTAATTTAACATAATTCCTCTTCATACTTAACTTGAATTCATGAATTAATTTGACATTTTAAATATTCAGCTACTTGTTAAAACTCATCTGTGTTTAGTTCTGGATTTCCTAAACTGATCTGCAGGACAGAGACCGGGTCCAAATAATATATTGTTACTGAATTAGGACTCGTCTTTAGTCCAACATGTCTGATTTCATATTTATCTTCCATGTTATGAGTCTGTGCTGACATGAATATTTGTTATTTTCACACATGAACTCAGTTTAATTTACAGTTAAGGTTTATTCTTTATTCAGGTTGAAGAGCTGCAGACTGTCAGAGATCAGCTGTTCTTCTCTGGCTTCAGCTCTGAGGTCAAACCCCTCTCATCTGAGAAAACTGGATCTGAGCTACAACGAGCTGCAGGACTCAGGAGTGAAGGAGCTGTGTGGTTTTCTACAGAGTCCAACCTGTCCACTGGAGACTCTGAGGTCAGTTCACTGACTGACTTTTGTAGATCTCATATCTATAACACAACATTTATACACGATTTATCTCATTTAATTCTAATTTAACATAATTCCTCTTCATACATAACTTGAATTCATGAATTAATTTGACATTTTAAATATTCAGCTACTTGTTAAAAATGTGTTTAGTTCTGGATTTCCTAAACTGATCTGCAGGACAGAGACCGGGTCCAAATAATATATTGTTACTGAATCAGGACTCGTCTTTAGTCCAACATGTCTGATTTCATATTTATCTTCCATGTTATGAGTCTGTGCTGACATGAATATTTGTTATTTTCACACATGAACTCAGTTTAATTTACAGTTAAGTTTTATTCTTTATCCAGGTTGGAGTGCTGCAGTCTGTCAGAGATCAGCTGTTCTTCTCTGGCTTCAGCTCTGAGGTCAAACCCCTCTCATCTGAGAGAACTGGATCTGAGCCTCAACAAGCTGCAGGACTCAGGAGTGAAGGAGCTGCTTGATCTACAGCAGAGTTCAGACTGTCGACTGGAGACTCTGAGGTCAGTAGATGTTTGGAATCAGTCCACGCTGCTTTCATCAGGTTAACTTCAGGTTTAGTTTCTTCAGTCCTACGAAGCTCGTTCACTTCTTATCTGGTTAAATCACCATGGTAACTGATGATGAACGGCTAACATGCTCCGGAGCAGGTTAAGTTGGAGATCAACCCGTTTAAAAGCTCCGCCCACTGACCAGCGTGACTCTCCACTGTTGTGTGGTGCACACTCTCCTTAAAGGGACGGAGAAGAGAAGTTTAAACCAACGTCTGGTTGGTTCAGTTGATCTCAGCCACTAACACACCCAGTACATCTCAATCTCTCCAGACTCATCCTGTCACCAAAATACCAGATGCTCTCAGTCAGGTCCCTGAAAATAGCTCCATGTGTTTTTATTGAGTAGTGACGTCAGAGGTTTGCACCACAGTGTGTCCTCAGAGACAGAGTGTCCTCAGAGACAGAGTGTGTCCTCAGAGACAGTGTGTCCTCAGAGACAGTGTGTCCTCAGAGACAGTGTGTGTCCAACTAAAGCTCATCATAGAGACCACATCATGGGATTCAAACTCTGCTGTCAGTCAAACTGTCCATGTCTCTGATTGGTCATACGCAGTAAACCCCGCCCCTTTTATGTGACACATGTCTTCACCTGTAACAGCAGGAAATCCAGCTCTCAAGTGTCCACTCTGCACTTTCACATGCAGAGGAAACACACGTGATGGTCAAAGTGTGTGCAGCTCTTAGCGTGTTCATTCCAACACGTGAACATGAAGCAGAGAGGAAGCTGCTCCACCTCTGAACAGGACTGAAGTCCCTGCTGCTCTTTATACTGGATGTGCTGCATCACTGACTCACAGCTGATGAAGTGAGTCTCTGTCAACACTGATGTCTTCTTCTCTCAACAGATGGAGATGATCTTTCTCTAGGTGAGTGTGAAGAGGACAGTGTGTGTGGACGGAGGCTGAGCTGTGTCCTGATGATCCAGAGGCTGAAGCAGCAGCAGCTTGTGTGTAGAGCGGCTCTGACTGGGCCTTGTTGCTGGGAGGCAGAGTGGAGACAGAGCTCCAGAGGAATCAGAGGAGGTGAGCTGCTCTGAGATCAGCTGTCACACAGTGTCCAGTCCACAGACCTCACTACGTCCAGGACATGATGTCATCACTTGGAACTGTCGTATGTCAACATGTTGTGTAAACTCCGACAGGACGTTCTAATGTTTTATCAATGATTATTGATTATTCTGAGTATGATCTTATTCAGGTTAAGTTGATCAGAACATACAGTTTATACGTCAGTGTCTTCTTCAGATTATTGTCTTAATCTGGTTGATACCAGATTATTGTATCTATGGAAAAAAAACAGATAGTTAGTGACATGTAGTCAAATAAATAAATAAATAAATGTGGGGACAGAGAGAAGGGGAGAAGTGCTCAGTGCATGATGGGAGTTCCCCCAGCGGTCTAGAGCTATAGCAGCATCACTAAGGGATGGTTCAGGACTCACCTGATCCAGAACTAACTATCGTGTTTATCCTATAATAAATAAATCATTGCCTGATTGGGTATAGACAGCATCTGCAAGGTATCGCCCCTCTGATGGTTTTCATTTTTATATTTATCCCACTCAACTTGAAATGTAATGACTGTAAATGAGATTTTAGTTTTGTTGCAGCTGTTTCCAACCCAGTGATTCTTTCTGGGGTTTGACAGATATGAAACATTCTCAACATGTTAAATACAGAAATATTTTTAAAGAACTTGAATCTTCTTTGTCTCTTTGTTAAACTTGTCGCAGTTCTCTCGTCTAAACTGAAACATGGTGAAACCTTTATTTTTCACTGTTTGGCTTTTGTTTCCAGACAGAGCAGATGCGAGAAAGCAACATTTGACATGAAATTCATTTACACATGTGCTCAATACAATTCAACATGAAAGTGATAAACACAATCTGTAGAATGTGCAGAGTGCAAAACACTGAAGGGCGACCTGCATGTTCCTGAACGCAACATTTACACTTCAACAGACTGAGTGCAATCATTTCTACTGTTTCTATTTCTGCATGGAGACTTTTTTTAGAGGGTCAGTGTTGAGGTGTGTGTGCTACAGGAGTGTGTATGTGTGTGTGTAGTGGGGGGGGGGGGGGGGGGGGGGGGGGGGTGCTGTAAGGGATCGACTTGCTCTGCTAATCCTGCTACAACAGCTGCTACCCCCCCCCCCCCCCTTTCAAGAGGAAAAATTCTCCACAACCTGGCAACCCAGTTGTTTACTATCTGATCTTTAAGGTATTGAGAAATGATTCAGTAACTACAACTCCAGTAAACGGTAAATTCTCTTGTATACTTATACTTATATACTTCTAGTCTTGATGACCACTTAAAGATCTTTATTGTGAACGTTGCTGTTCTCTGGTTGCTTTGGTACGACCCGAATCACTGCAAGGTTTGTGGGCGCTGAACGGACACGAAGGTGGCGACGCTCGAGGAGATCAACGTTTGGTGAATGTTGAAATCGAGACAGAAAAAGTGAGGACACATCAAATATATGAGATGTAATTCTGTGGACATCATCTGTAACTGAACCCATCCCCCATGACTCCTGATAGATAGATAGATAGATAGATAGATAGATAGATAGATAAATAGATATTATTAGAGGTAAAGTAAAAAGATGGTCAACATATCATCTGTAATATAAAAAAAATAAAGACGTAAACTACAAACTAAACATGTTGTGACTGCGTAAAATCTGTTTCTCTGGAGAAGTTTCATCATGTTTCATGATTATATCAAAATGTACATGAAGAAAAACAAACATGTGCTTATATCAGAGTAAATCATATAAGTATTCAGAAGCATAGGGAGCAGGAAGAATTAACATGCTCGCAAACTCCACTCTCCCCCTGGACTCTCTTCTTCTTCTTCTTCTTCTCGTCTTCCTACGTGAGTCTTTCTTGACGCTGACGGAACTCTGGACAAAGACAGAAACGAGAGGAGCACAGAGATTTGACAGCGTCGTGCTGCTGAATCACTTCCTTCCTGTTCAGGTCAGGAGCTCATAAAACACATCAGCACCGTCACCACTTCAATCACCGGAGCCTTTTGTCAGCGACTCTTTGAACAGGACAGAAGTCTCGCTCTGATTTACATCCCCGAGGAGGAGGAGTGAAAAAACAGACCTGACGTCCAGGGACAGAGGCAGAGCTGCACATTTGTCCCCTCTACAGGAAGTGACGTGATGGCAGATAGAGAGAACAGGTTGAATTGATTTAACCTTTGACCCCTGAGAGGAGAAGATCTGTTCTCAAGACAGTGAAGAGCGATACGTCCTTAACCCTTTCACAGACACACTGGAAATAATGTGCACAAAATCAAACGTTCACCTTCTGTCTTTACGTTTGAGTCGCTGGTTTTATTTGAAATGTAACTTTCACAATCAGTTCATATTGAGACTCAAGTGTCTGAGACACAAACTTGACCAAAATGTTATTTTGGCATAAAAATGTAATAAAATGTAAAATATTCTTCACTGAAATGAGGCAGAGCATTAAAATAGAAGAAGTATTCTTTTAATATATAAAATAAAATGTATAATAGTGACAAGAATCAATGAGCTCTGCACAATCCTTATTTTGCAGTACTTTATTTAATTTTGCAGTTTCTTCTAGTATTTTTAGTATTTTCCTTCACCAGTAAATATAAAATAAAATATTTGCCAAAGATGAAATAAAAACACACAATAAACTATTATCATTACTTTCACACTTCCTGTTCTCTCCACGTCATGATAATGTAGTTGTGGTGAATTCTGTTGGTCATGATAATTTAAATCCGATTTATTGTTTCATTATGTAAAAGATTCTGACTGAACTTTGTGTGATGAAGGAACCGTCACTGAGTTTAACTCGTTTTAATCTTTGTGACGTTTCTGTGGTTTTCTCAGTTTCTGGTAAATCACAGTTTCAGAGCTGTTTCACAAAAGAGGAGAGAACCGGAGGATTTTCAGGAACAATGAGACGAGTCATCAGAGTCCAGCAGCTGATGACTGTGTACTGTGTAGTACTGACTGTGTATAGTTACTACACACTGTTACACTGTTACTGTACTTGTACTGTTTACTGTGTAGTACTGACTGTGTATAATTTATACACCGAACAGCATTTAAATAATTCACACATTTATTGACCGTATTCTTTTTAAATATTTTTCATTATTCACTCGCTTTTATTTGTATTATTTCACTTTTCTTATGATTTAAGATGAATTTATTTTACCTCTTTTAAGCTCCTTCCTTCTTTCCTTCCTTCCTTCCTTCCTTCCTTCCTTCCTTCTTTCCTTCCTTCCTTTTTTCCTTCCTTCTTTCCTTCTTTCCTTCCTTCCTTCTTTCCTTCCTTCTTTCCTTCCTTCCTTCTTTCCTTCCTTCCTTCTTTCCTTCTTTCCTTCCTTCTTTCCTTTCTTCCTTCTTTCCTTCCTTCCTTCCTTCTTTCCTTCCTTCCATCTTTCCTTCCTTCCTTCCTTCTTTCCTTCTTTCCTTCCTTCTTTCCTTCTTTCCTTCCTTCTTTCCTTCCTTCCTTCCTTCTTTCCTTCTTTCCTTCCTTCTTTCCTTCTTTCCTTCCTTCCTTCCTTCCTTCTAATCTTTCTAATCTCTTTTATTTTGCTTTTTTAAAACAAAGTCAAATTCTTTTTCATTGTGTTTCTCCTGCTCCTGTCCAGCTCCTTGAATCTACCTCTGTGTGTAAAGTAAATAAAACTACCAGGACTTGTGGAGGAGGATTTTACTGTTCGAACAGTGACTCACATTTAACCACAGATCAGCGTCAGTGGTTTGATGCTCAGATCGTGGAGCCGCTCTCAGCTCTGCAGTCACTTACAAACCTTCTGGTTCGAGATTCTACAGGTTCAACATGTTGATAATAATAAGAACTTTATTTATAGAGCACTTTTCAAAACTCTGTTTTCAATCTGCTGTGTGTGTGTGTGTGTGTATCCCAGCAGGCACAATAGTCGTGCCCATCACAGAGGGTCCAGAGGGTCCAGAGGGTCCAGAGGGTCCAGAGGTCAACCACCTCGCCACGCAAAAACAAGTAGTAAGTCAGAGTCCGACAGTAGATGTACACCTGTCCAGCTCCACCACACAGCAGCTGCCTGTGAACTTTATTTTAATGTTCAACTTGTTGTAGGTTTTAACGACAGAATCGTTTTACAGAATGAGGTTCTCTTGTGTCACCGACAGCTCAAAATTAATTTTGTTCTGGTAATGAAGCAATAAAATTAGCTGCAAATAATGATAAAGGTAATAAATCTTTTACATGTAGAACTTTTCAGGCAAGTTAAAGTGATTTCCAAGTGAAAAAAGAACAGAAGTTAAAATGGAACCCTCCTTGTAGGACGGACGCATTTTGGAAAATGAAAACATATTCATCTAACATCACCGACAAACATTGATTAATGGATGTACAAGTATAATATTGTTATGAGTAAAATAAAACAGATTAAAAAAAAATAAAAATAAAATGTGCCCGCAAGGAAAATATACTCCATCGAGGCAAAGCGAAAATTAAATGAAGGAAATAGCAAATATAAAAGAAGTAAATATGTATTTAAAAGTACTCTTTAGATTTCTAATTCTAATTAACGTAGATATAAGCTAATTAAAATGCCATAATATGCAATAATGGTCATATTTAACAGTGGACACAACAGGGCACCAGGGGGCGATGCAGATGAGTTGACTTCACTTTTGGGAGCTGTCACGTCGTCCATCTTTATTTGCAGTGATTGACGCAGACGAGAAGCCGGAAACAAAAACACTCGTCACTACTACTGCACTTTAATAAAATTACTTTTAACTCCCATTAAAGAAATAATGGCACTAAGTACTTTTTACTCAAGTCTAGTTTTTACATTCCTAATTTAAATATATAAAAATACATGTATTCTAGTTCAACCCATTTTCAGGCCAAAGGATTTTGTAATGTAGAAATTCATTCAACAGTTCAACAAATTATTTTGACACTGTGAAACCCTCGATTTGAAGAAATCTGTTAGAAAATGAAAAATCTCTTCAAAGTTTTCTCGGAGCTGTTTGAACTTAAAGTGATGCTCAACTTTAAGAAAGTGTCTCCGATGTGTCACGTGGACGACACAAGGCAAAAGTCACGGACAGGACGTTAAACCGAGTTGTTGTTGGTGTGTTTGTGTTTAGGGACTCCCTCTGAGCGCCGGTCCATCTGGAATCCACATCCAGGTCCATCAGGCCGTCCCGTGTCCCAGCGTGTCCCAGCGTGTCCCAGCGTGTCCACGCCCCACGAGGTCAGATCAGACCCAGGTTTCATGGTTTCCTCGTTTGAGCTTTGATGGCGACGCTGACGACAGGTGACGGGACAGAAAGATTTACCGCGTGTTTGTTTTCACTTGATGGACAAACACCAGCAGCCGTTAACAGACTGACTCTAACTAAACATGAGCTGCAGTAAATTCAGGTAATTGGGTCAATGGTACAGAAAGTGATCCGGAAAAAACGAATCTTGAGTTATTAGCAACAAAGGACAGTTTTTATTCCTGTGAAGGAAAAAACCTCTGGAAACATCTTTGAGCAAAAGTCTAAAAAAGAAATGGTTGATGGATCCGTCAGGAAAATTACTGACAGAACATCAATGAAAAAACTGGTTCCAGCAGTTTCATTAAAACATGGTAATATCAAATTATACTGTTAACTTAAAGAAATAACTCATTTTAACAAAGCTTCACTTTGTACCAATGTTCACAATTCAACTTTCAAATCCAGAAACCCCAAACTCCCAAATATATTACGTCCACGCAGTTTAAAAATAAAGACTCCACAAATCTCCACCGAAAAATGGAAATAAAGAAACATAAATAATAATAATATTATAATTATATATTTGTTGTATTTTTTTATTTTCTACAGAACCAAAACGTACAGGCTATCGCCCAGACGCCGAGGAGGAGGAGGAGGAGGAGGAGGAGGAGGAGGAGGACTGTTGTCCTCCACATCAAACTCATACATGCCTGGTGAGGATCCTGGGAAACGAGGGAGGAGACATGAAGAGAGAAAGAAAACATAGAAAATATTAGAAAATAGAGCTGTTGATGACTCGATCTGGTTGTTGGTATTGTTCTATTGAACGATTGTTATTATATTAACATATACATTTTATGGATATGGGCAAAATGTAGTACTTATATTTTATCTTCACGTGAACTGTATTTTTTTTACGATAAAGTACTTGTTGCTCAACACTCACACATTTGTTTTAGTGGAATGAGATTTGTCTTCGCTTCATTTCACCTCAATATTATTTTTAAAATACAGAATCAGAAACTTTTTGATTTAAAAATCTGTGAAAATATATTGAGTTTTGAAAAATGTCTAAATGAGATTTAGAAATGTAGATATTCGCTGCGGTGACATTACGACTGCTTCATTAAAAACCAACGTATGTCAAACAGCACTGAGACATAATTCAGTTAATGGATGTAAATATAATATTGTTCTTAATTCAATGAAACAAGATTAAATGTGGCCACAAGGAACAGCTGCTGTGAACTGTATTTAAATCATGTCAAACAAATACAAACATTATAAGTGCTCTTTAAATTGATAAAACAATGACGTTATATATAGAAACGACAAAAACTAGTTTAAACACCATAAAATACTGCATTAAGCCACCAGGGGGCAATGCAGACGATTTGGCTTTACTTTCGGGAGCCGTCATGTCGTCCATCTTTAGAAACGAGTCTTTAGTTCAGGAACACGACAGAACTGGAAGAGAAATACAGAATGTACGTGGTCGTGGTTCTAAAGTAACTGATCAGTTAAATAAAACAACATTTAACGTAGAACGGTTCAAATCTACGATATGAGCTCTGTTGGTTTTTTGAATGAGCAGAACGGAGGTGGGGGTTGTGAGAGAGTGTGTGTGTGTGTGTGTGTGGGGGGGGGGGGTATGCTTAAATAAGAAAGGCACTTGTCTTAGATTTCATGAGCTGCTAAATTTAACACGGTGCCTTCATGAAGCTGGGCGGAGTCTGTGATCGGAGCTGAGCTGTTCCACTTTATAACCTGAAGCTGTGAAGACAACAAACACAGAACACTTCTACAGCCTGAAACCAACCGGATTTATTCAACATGTCTGTGTAACTCAAATCAAACACCGCGAAGAACAACTCACACCCAACTTTTCACATCTTACAAAACACGACAAAACGTTGACGTTCCCACACACGAGGAAAACAATGGGTGTGTGTTTTGTGAACAACCGTAAAGAAAAGTGTCGAGGTGTTTGTTAAATGAAAATACAATTACCATCTAATGTTGTCAGGTACATTTCCTCTCAGTCTTTTATTAAAAAGAAAATTGGTTTTGTTGAATTATTTTAGTTCAATTTAAATCATGAGTTTGGTCAAATGGTTTTAAAATAAAGCGCAAAAGAAAATCTTTTGAAAAAATCTCTCATTTCCCTTATGACTCAGGCAAACGTCTCTCTCATGAGAATCTTTGAGTCTGTGAGTAGGGATCATTTCACCTGTTTGGACAAATTGTCTTAAACTGTTGTCCAGCGACGACCCTAAAACCCTAAAACCCCGTCGGCCTCGGATCGGTGATCTGACGACTGTGTGACACCGTGACCTCCTCAGCAGGACGGAGCTCTCCGCTCTCAGCAGTCAGAGGGATTCAAACTATCGGACGTGGGTTCATTCAAACACTAATGGTTTGATAAATGGATTTTTGAATTAGAAAAGGAAATTAAAGACACCAGGAGATCAGATTGTGTCTTTGTTAAAGTGTTGAATATCTGTACGATGACCTATGATAATAATATATAAGTTCAGTAAATGAGTGATTCAATACCATAGATTTATACATCTTACTTCATTCCAATTTTAAACACTAAAAATAATGATGAACATGACTTTTATTTTATCTTGTTATTAAGAATGATTATTATTATTAATGATGTTATTTTATTTTCTAATTTCATTTATTATCCGCCGTAGTGTTTTAATCATGGGTAATGAAGTTACTGTTGATGGTATACAGTATACAATGCACATCAATTATCCCTCGATGTTCATATAAGTTCATTTTATTTAAATCCAGCTTGTATAAACAGGGACAACAACTGAACTTTAGCTCCCACAAATCTCAAAAACTCAGTCACAGTGTTTTGTCTGTTGGTTAATGTTCCGGTCAAATCAATAAATGAATGAAAATGAACAATTCAAAACAGTGGACGAGAACAAACCACAGTTCTGCTGTTTCTGCTGCAAGAAAAGATGTTTAGTCTAAAACTATTTGTTCCAGGATTTTCACTCTGAACTGTAACTTTGAAATATCTGAACTTATAATGAAATGATCATTCAACTGCAATTTAAACTTTTATTGTAAAATGTAAATGTCATTTGGTCCTTTTAACATTTTCATTGATCCTGTAACAAGTTTAAAACTAGAATGTATTTTTACTAAACAAGTTTGACTTCACAAAATCTCAGGTTTTATTTTTATATATATGTATTTAATATATAATATACAATATAAAGAATATTTATTTAGAGGTTAAACTGTCAAATATCTGCTCAGCTGCAGACCTAAAGACTCGATTAGCTCCTTTTTACAGCTTTCACCTCAGTGACCCCAACACTCCCTACACACACACACACACACACACACACACACACACACACACCCTCCTGTTGGTCACTTACACCACAGCCCCGCCTCCAGTCCGACTCCTTTATAAAGACAAACTGAAGGAGGTGAAGTTCCACACACTGATCCCTTAAACTCTTCTCTCGAGACTATTTCTACTTTTTCAACATTTTCTGACCAGGTCAGCTGACGGTTTCTTTTTTTTTTACTCTCTACGGTTTTACAATATTTCTAGATCACGAATCTACATTTTGTGGAGACTTTTCTCAGTTTGGGATTTTCTTCTCCTCTCCCGAGGGAATCTCTGCAGATGACGATGGATCTGTCCGACCTTCCCTTCCCTCTCTCCCCGACCAATGACCTTTACGACGACCCCTGCTTCAGCACCAGTGACCTGAACTTTTTCGATGACCTGGACGCCCGGCTCTTGCACGCCGGCCTAGTGAAGCCAGGGGACCACCATCAACACCACCACGTGCCCAAGGATGAGCATGTGAGGGCCCCGGGGGGCCCACACCAGGCGGGACACTGCCTGCTGTGGGCCTGCAAGGCCTGCAAGACGAAGACGACGCACGAAGACAGAAGAAAAGCAGCAACCGTGAGAGAAAGACGTCGGCTCGGCAAAGTGAACAACGCCTTTGAGACCCTGAAGCGCTGCACGGCCTCCAATCCCAACCAGCGGCTGCCCAAAGTAGAGATCCTGCGCAACGCCATCAGCTACATCGAGTCCCTGCAGACGCTGCTGAGGACGGGCCGGGACGACAGCTTCTACCCGCCACTGGAGCACTACAGCGGCGACTCGGACGCCTCCAGCCCCCGCTCCAACTGCTCCGATGGCACGGTGAGACCACGAACAGCTGAAGAGTTCAAGTGCTGCCTCATGAAATGTAAAGAATGTGTCTGCAGGGTTTTTATTTCTGGCCCCGGTGCTTAATTGATGATGAATGGGATTTTCAAAATGTACGTCTGAAGCGTTAAATGCTTAGAATAAGATTTAGAACTTTGAAGATATTTGTTTCAGTTGTTGATCCTAAAATATTTTTAGCAAGTTTAAATGAGCAGCAGGTTTAAAAGACTAAATCTTAATAATCTGCGTGGCTGTAGACATGTCTCAGGTTTTATATACGTTTGCTAACAACAAGCTGAAAGTAAAATTAAGAGTTGAATGTATTAAAGGCTCACGTTAAATCTTTTTATAGACTAAAAGAACAAGATGTTAGAACCATAAAAATATAAATCTGCAGTACAGTTATTCCCTCTAGACTCAGGTGAACTCTGCTTCAGCTCCTGGTGTCTGCTGATCGATCAATAATATTTGGTTAATTGACTGATTGGTTGATTTATGCTTGCAGGTGGATTTCATGTCTCCGTGTTCAACCAGAAGTGAAAACAGTGACGGGTCCTACTGCAGCCAGACAGACGGTCAGTTTCTGTCCTGTCTTCTGTCCTGTCCTCTGTCCTGTCTTCTGTCCTGTCCTCTGTCCTGTCTCTACTTTCATATCATGTTTATTGATTTTTACGGTTTTACTTTAAAAACGTTTGTTCTTTCATGAAACTTGATTCCTGACTGAATCCTTTGATATGACCATCCTGTGATCATTACCTCTTTCAACATCGCCTCCTCTACCTGTCTGTTTCGTTCAAAGGCAAAAACTAACGCTTCCTGCTCCGTCTCTTACAGATTCCAGCGGCTCTAAACCGTCCTACATTTCCAGTTTGGACTGTTTGTCCAGCATCGTAGAGCGGATCAGCACAGACCCAGCTGTGGCCCCCCCGGGAGACAGCGTGGTCCCCCGGGGTCCTGGATCACCTGTGAACAGCCCTGTTGTGTCCAGGCCCTCTGTAGAACCCAGCAGCATGTATGAGCCGCTCTGAAGCCGACGGAGCTGAGGACTCAAATTCCACAGAGACACAAACTTATTCCCCCTATTCTCAAAACTCTGCAGTTGGATCAGAGATATTTTTTTTATACCAACGCTCTGAAGTCTCTTTTTGTTTGGGTGAAAACGTCTCAGTTCACTTTCTTCAGACTGGAGCTTCAGTTTTCAGTCCGCATGAACTGAAGGTGATCTCAGCAGCAGAAATGTATTTATATACACACACACACACACACACACACATATATATATATGTGTGTGTCTGTAAAAATCTATATATAGCTTTCATTGATTTCTGCCTCTGAGGTAATGACCAAGGACCATGTTGTACAACTGTATATAAGAGTTACTTACTACTTGTTCGTAGTACACACACACACACACAAAGGATGCTGGGATTGTTGTGTCATATGTTTCTACATATTATTTATGAGTGTATAAAATTCTAATAAAGCAATATTTATATTCTGACTTCTCCTCAGCATTAGTCTGTAAAATACAAACTGAAACTCGAATCTTCGACATCTTCTTCTGTCCTTGCAAACATATTATCCACCACTGGGCGGCAGTACAAACAAACTTTAAGCACAAACTATCTAAGGCATCTTTAAAATGTGAAGCTGGGTGCACGATGTGGAATAGGAATGATTTCAGAGCTACTTCTGATATCTGGGTTTTCCACACTTCAGATGTGTAAAACATAAAAACCATAAACATTGTGTTGGGGTTTTGATTGAATTGAAATTGATGCGCACAAACTTGAAAACTCTGACTGGAGGAACTGTTAACATTTTTCTAGACACAAATACTTGGACAACATTTTTAAAATGTCTTTATTGGAGCTAAATTCATCCAGAAAACACTTTGACTCAAACAAACACAGGCGATGAGGCGTCCCATTGTTGCTGCAGGTGTTGCTGATGTTTGAGTCGCTCCTGTAGCTGACGGAACACGCCGGGGAGCCGCTCACTTCCTGCGGCGCGAGGCGGCGCCCTTCTTGCTGCTGCAAAACGCAAAAATGCAAAAACAGAGTCAGATCTGGACAGAGACACTATAAAATGAAACTTGACAAACAGACAGTGGAGGTCACCATGAACAAGAGTGAGGTGAAATATCCGAGTCGCCTCTCAATGGTTTAAGAAAACTACATTTTTAATATCCACGATGAAAAAGTAGCCAACTTTAATTAGTACAGTAAAATCTTGTTTCGTTTGTGTTTGTCTGTTTGTTTGAGTCAAAGTTAAAGTTGTGAACAAACTGAACAATACTTAACACCTCAGAAAACTCTGAGTCCCTTTGATTTATAAATGATTCATAAGAATGTAGTAAATGGTTTAAAACACATTCGAACCTATAAGAACAAGTTCAAATGTTTGATTGGCATAATCTATATTAGAGCCTTATTTTACTATATCATCGTTTATTATCTGTTAATACACAACTTCTGAAAATCTGCAGGTGGAGAAACCACTGGATTCTGACGTAGTGTGTAAATGTTTGTGTGTTTGTGTGTTTGTTTGTTGGTGTGTTTGTGTGTTCACTCACTGTTTTTGCAGCTCGTCGATTCGGTTTCTGAGAGAGATGACCTGACAGAGGAGACAAACTGTGACTGACAGGTACGTCTCACCTGTTCACATTCAGGACCTCAACAGTCTCAGTCTGCAACTTGTGCAACATTTTCACTTCATCTGATTTTTCCCACAGAGGGATCAGTGGGTAATTTATTAATGCAGATAAATCTTTGCTCATCTGTGATCGAAACAGAAATTATCATCAACAGCGAAACCTGAAACAAAAGCTCTTTGCTGTTGTTTCACTTTCATTTTCTGCTGTTTCCACTTGTTATTTAATTTAAAGGCCCCACGTTACATTCACGTGGTTTAGCCGACATGATTTTCGTGGTTGGGATTTAACACTTCCATTGTGACAACGTAGCTATTGCACCTGTGGATTGTGGGTAGTGTCGTACTTCTACTTCACATTGCGAATAGAAGACGTTTTTTTCTTAAAAACACAGTTTACATCATACGGACTTGAGGCTTCTACAGGAAACTATAACATTGTTTCACAGTCTCGTAGCTTATAGTAAGTCTACCTCGGATGGTTAAAACATTATGGCTTGAAATTAAAATCTCTTTAACGAAAAAAGGCTTTTGACTTTCAGGACCAGAGTACTAACAATATGTCCCCACCAACAAAGCCGAGACATTTTACAATTAAACGAAAACATACAGACTCTCCTCATGTGTTACTGACCTCGTATCTCTGTCTCTTCAGTTTCTCACAGTGGTCGTATTTAATGGCCTCCAGGCTGTGAAGCCACTCCCACAGCTCCTTCGCCTTGTCCCTGACAAACACAAACCAAAGATTCAACGTACAACCTGAAACAAATGTCTAGTTTAAATATTAAATGCTGGTTATACATTAAAGTGTTTAGGAGGAATCCAAGAGATGATGGAGTTATGAACATTATGACTAGTTACTGATAAATATTAGATTGATTGACGTTTATGCTGCAGGTTGATGTTCATCTGTGATCTATCTGCTCATTGTGCGTTAAAGTCGTACAGACCAAAGTAACGTGTGCTCTCTGTGGTGTAATTGATGCGTCATGACTCAGCGACTTGTCTTTTTTTTCTGTCCGTTACCTCAGCTTGTCCTCACTGAGGTTTTCGATGCTCAGTGGTTTGCATCTTTCTGCCATTATCTTCTTCTTCTTTTCTCTCTCGGTCTGCTTCTTGCCTCTCTTCTGGTCGATCTAGAACAATCCAAGGAGGTCAAACTCCGCCTCCTCTCAGTGTTTGTATGAAGCTGACGTAGTAATTTGAAGTTACAACAACAGAAAGAAGAAAAGATCTAAACGCTCACTCTCTGCAGGTGGCTGCTGTAGCCCGACCCCATGTTGCTCAGTGCGATCTTCTTCTTAGCGTCATCCTCAGCCTTCCTCTGGGCGTCGGCCTCCTCCTTCCTCTGCCGCTCAGCCTGACGGAGGGACACCCGAGATTTTTACTCATCAGGAATTCTTTGTTTTTTAAAAAATGTCAACAAAATGTGGGAAGTCGTGTGTTTTCTACACCTTGGTGTACATGTGCTTTACACTGGAAACATATTTTTGAATAAAAGTCATAATGACAACATAAAATAATAATAATTCAAACAATAACCCACAACATTTTAAGATGATAAAGAATGTTTAAATAATAAAATATTTTTTTTAAAAGGGGTAAAAGTAATACTAATTAATAAGAGAATTAATAGATACAACAAGTTGCAGCTTCTCCCTCTTGGATAAAAGTAAAGTGTGCTTGACCTTTTCCAAATCTTTTCTACATCATCAAATTAAAGAAATGATTTGATCTTATTTAAATGTCTCAGGTTTTAGGAAAAGGCATCTAGACCAAGACAAGAGATTATTATACTGCTGATGATTTGACCAGAAAGTTATCTATAAAATTCTATGTTGTATAATTACTTTGATTTGGTGTCATTCAACTGCAGGAAATTCTTCGAAATGACAACGAGATGACAAATTGATGGTACCCATTCATAAAACAATAAATACTCATATTATGTCTGTGTGTGAGTACGAGCATTCATGTAGTAAATACAGGTGGACCCAGAAAGGATCCCTGAGGGATCCCACAAAGGGGAGAAGCTAACAGGAAGGAGACGGAACGTCCAAGTTTGACTGAGAGGAAATGACACCACAGTTTTTCAGTTTACTGCGTAGATGACTTAGGTGGCTGCGTACCTCCCGTCTGGCCTGTCGCTCTTTATCTCGGTCACTACGAATCCTCTGCTGCTCGGCTCGCTCAGCTCGACGCTTCTCCTGGAAGCATAAATCAAAAGGCAGAATGAAAAGATGTCTGTGCGTTGTTTTATTTGTGGACAGACACGACTGTTTTCTTCAGGCAAGCTCTCACGATTCGTTCTTTGAGAGCAATGAGTTCTTCTTCTTCTTTCTTCCTGCACTCGAAGTGAGCGTCGATCAGCGACTGCAGCTCAACCAGGTCTTTGTTTTGACGTTTCTTCTGGATGTCCTGTGAGAAGTGGACAGACGAGCCATAACGTGACTTGATACTCGTTAAGTTAAGTTTAAATTTAAAATTAAGTTTCTCATTTGTTGGTTTTAATTTACAGCATTAACGATTTCTATTGACAATAAAAATAAATCATTTACAAATAAATGTGTTTCTAAACATTTCCGTGCATCTATTGGTTCAAACTTCTGCTGCTAGTTCCTGTCCATTGGTTTGTTGGTTTGTCAGCGGGTGTATACAGAAGACAGAAAACCCAGAGGACTCTTTTTATTATCACTTTCTTTTTACTTGGATGCACCAATTTCCTAATTAATGGATGTAGAGGACAAAAGTCCTGCATGTTTAGAGGACTAATATCAGGGGACTGTTGGGTGTTGGTGGAGGCATTTGCTCTCTCTCTCTCTCGATATGTAGCAGAAGCAAAATTTTATGGGTTCTCGACTGCCGGTGTTAAAGAACCAGTGATAACAGGTTCAGTGAACTATAGTTATCAAGTTTGAGAAATGTATTATTGAATAAATAAATGATTACATTTCTCTGGGTAAACACATCAACTTACGTCAAAGTCCACTTTCTCGCCATCGGGGATCTTCGGAGCAGAAGGTCTGTCAAACACACGATATTCAAATTGTACCAACAAGTCACTTATCGATACAAACCAGCGTAATTATCTATTAAGCATAGTTTCAATGAACTCACTTGAACTTTGGCTTCTCCTCTGGTTTTACAGATTCCAGATTGTTGAGGAGAGAAAAGAGAAATCAAAGTGTTAGAGACTGAAATTAGAAGAGACGTGAAGTCTAAAGAGCTGCTGGTTAATCAGGGGAAAATCCATGTGAACAAGCTGAGTTACATCTGAGGGCTGCATGTTCTTCCACACCTCCACTGGAATAAAATGTGAGTGTCTTAATTTTAGCAGAACTTTCCATCATCAGTGGCCTGATTCCTGTGTGTTAGCCTCCGTTTCCACTTAATACTGGTTGAAAGTCAACATAGACCAATTTAAGACGAGCGCTTTACACTGAAGTTCATTGATTTGTTAATATGTTCTCGTACCGACCGAAATCTCGGACGATCGCAGGGTTTGTACGTTTATAAATGTGGGTGTGTGTAAATAACAAAAAAAACAAAAAATCGCTCCAGTTGAGTAAAGAGTAAAGTTTTTGTAGTACCATTCATCATGACTCTAAGAAATATTTTGTTTAGTCAAATAAGTCGAGTGAAAACTTTTTTATATCACAGCCCAACAACCTTCTTATTATCTAATTGTAATGTATTGAAGTTAATATGAATACCAGCTTCAGTGCATGAATCTATAAATAACTGTTTTAGGTCTGTTTCAGTCAACAAATATTTCTTTGGTCGACTTCATCTTTAGTTAAAACATCGTACGCTTCTTTATTTCTGCGCAATCTTTTTCCAGTGAAGGTTCGTAATCAGGAATGAGGCCACTGAAAAATAACCTATTTATTCCACAATGTTAATTTGTTGTGCATTAGTTTGTAAATCAAACCAATATAATGAGACGTTTAAAGTGCTAATCAGGATCAGTACACTGTGTGTCATAAATCACCACAGAAACTATTTAATTGTTTAATTTGATAACATACGCGCACACTTTCACTTCACGTAAGACTTTATGTGATTACTGTTAATTGTTTTTTAATTTTTGTGGTAAAAACAACCGGGGTCGGGAGGTTTGTGATTAGCTTTTTATATTTTATGGAACCTCAATCAATAATAATAATAATAATAATAATAGTAATTAAAAAAACAAGAACAGAAACAGACATGGGAGGAAAACGCAGGCAAAGCAACAGCGGCTCAGCAGGAAATACAAACTACCATCTTGATCGCCCTCCTCTGGCAGGAAACATTCATGCAAAAAAGAGAAGAAGCAGAGATGAGAGAGCGGCCCGACACCATGACTCAGCATTTCTGAACACACCTCAGCCGAGACTAAACGGGTCAATTTTCCTCTCAAGGTGAAACCAACAAATCAAACAGATCAAAGTGTGAAACAGAAAAAGGGTCCAATCAGAAGAACGGAGAAGAATTCAAATCAACATACCTTCCTCTTCATAGGCCTCTGCATGCAGCAAGCGTCCGAAGCAAGAGCAGAACAGAAACCATTAGTGATGGGACCGGGCAGTTCAAGTCCTCTTTACGCTGCACAGCTTATCAAGCCACATTTACAGGATTGGGGTGTTTGTGCTCGTGCTGTAGAAGCAGCGGACGTCGCTGCACGAGTCTCACGTCATCGTGCATCAGCTGCAGGATGTTCTGTTCCTCGTGTTTGATATTTGAAAAACTATGACTGCATGTTTCTGACTAAATACAAAGACACTCAAATGTGTGAGTGACCTTTCTAGATAACGACCCTCCTTTGTTTTCTACTTCGAGGGTTTCTTTTGACACATCTTTAAATCTTTTACAGATTTAGAGAATATTAATACAACTGATTAATTATTATCCGTAAATGAAGTTGCCTGTCAATGTATGGAGAAGCTACCGGCAGTATTTGATGATTATATATATATATATATTTTACTTTGTTACTTTAAGTATATTTATCTTCTAATACTGTATATACAATTACTTCGATCAAATTGTGACAGCAGGACCTTTACTTGTAAAACAAACGAGCAGTAGTTGCTCAAACCATTGTTAAAGCAAGTTACTGTATATTATAATAATAATAATAATATTAATGTGTACCTGAGAGTATTGTCTCCTTTTGATTCCTTTCAAACAGGACAGATGGAAATCTAATGTATAATAATGTATAAAATCAGATGAGTTTGTTTGATTCAGGGTCTTTGAGGACGAGCACGTGGGACCTCTGCAGCGCCTCCATCTGCACGTGATGTCAAATGCACAGTTTGCAGAGCTGCAGGACGGATGGAGCGGATTTTGTTGCACCACAACACCCCAACGTAAATGTTTAAGAGCAGTTTGCCAGACTCACTCTTCGTCTACACACAGAGAGAAAGATGCTAAACATGGACTGAAGGGAGCTGAAGAGAAATGGCTTTCACATGACTGACATTACCCATCATCCTCTCTGCTATGGCCTTGACGTTTGCCCAAAGCGAACGAAAGGAAACGTTCGCTGACGAGGAAATGAGACGTCAGTTTGGACAGGAGGCCGCGGAGGAGACGGGAAAGTCGATTCATGTAAACGCAGCTTTTTCTTCTTCTTCCTTTCAACATTTATATTCACGACTGAAGTTCAGCACACACGTGTGACACTGAGCGATAACACAAGAGGTGATTCAAGGGTTCAAGGACGTTGTTTGAGATGCCCGAAGACCCCAGAAGGTTCTTCAGGCATCTGGAACATGTGCAACACACACAGTGACCACGTCGTGCCACAGTGATGCGTGAAGCGACACAGATACACAATGTTTGTGCTGCATCTCGACGCTGATGCTGCCGGTGTGTGTGTGTGCAATGGGTGTGTTTGTGTCATACACTGTTGATGCGGCTGCAATATTCATGAAGCTGGTTTCAGTTGTGGTGTTATAATTGTAGAACTGTGTCTAGGAGGTGTCACAACTGTGAAAGCAATGGAGTTTATGGGATTAAAATGGTTTATCATAGTAAATATATCATGGAAATACAACAAAGATAGATTTTTATATTCTGGAGGGTTTAAATTTTGACCTGATGGTGGAGAAATAGTCTTTGTGGGAAATACTGATAGGATTAGCTTTTCAATTTGTAAAAATGTTGATGTGTAATAATGTTGTGCATTTGCTTCTGTCAGTTCATTTCAATGTGTAGATTCTGGGAGTGAATGAATGTTCTGGAATGTTCAGATTCACTTTAGCTGCTGTCGGTGTCTCTGTGTTTCAGGTCAAATGCAACGAGGTCAAACTCCATGAGGTGGTCAGCTCTAGCTTTAGCATGTTGCGTTTAAATATGGGTTTTGTGTTTTTCTAAATGTTTTAAAATCTTAAAACTTTCACAAGTTCTTTGTTTCCTCTGCAGATTCTTTTTTTTTTTCGTACTGGGCGGTTATGAAGAGGAGGCAACTCCAGTGGAAAGGGCTGAAGGTGAAACTGAAAAGTAAAACTAAATGAGTGAAACTGCAAAAATATCGAACCCAACAAGACAATGAAGTTTTGAGTCGTCAAATGTTCCATTCGAGATCATTCCCGACTTGGTTTGATGAGAGTTTCTGCTCTTTTCGTACGTTCCCCTGCAATTTATCATAAAACCAGCGTTCAGTTGAGTAACTGCCTAAATATTATTTCTTCCAAAACAGAAGAACAACAGTCAACTCTTATTTTGCTGAAATAAGAAAAGAAGTTCCGGTAATCCTGAACGACATTCTAACGACTGCTTAGCTCTGTACTAATATCATGTTGTCATCTTAATTTAAAATGAACTTTTTGCTTAATTAACTATCTATATTTGTATCGTTAAGATGTTTGGATACGTGAAAAAAACTATTAACATTTGAAAAGCAAACAATTTTATTTTAACCAAATTATGCCTCGAGATCGTTCTGTATATTCGACAACATGACGACTGTTAATAATACTGTGTTACTGTGGTAAATGAAACTTTAATTTTGTTGTGTAAACTTTTAAAAGATGTGTGTGGATGATTTAGCTCTTTCTTTATTTCTCAAACCTCTGGAAATCCAATCAAATAATCGAATCCAACACGAAGGGCTTTTAAAACAGTGGCCGTCTAAAATCAGGCGACATTTCTGCTCCACATACCACTGAGGTCTTGCAGTTGGCGCCACAGCATCTGTCATTGTGACAGGCAGAAAATAAACTGCTTGGCACCGAGGACGCGCTCAGTAATTATGTTAAAGGTGACTGCTAATCTCTTATTAATCCTGACAACTGGCTTTGTGAGATTTAAATTCAGATTTTGACGTCACGGACTAAAAGTGTTCCACTGTGACTGCAGGAAAACGTGAAAGTCAAATCACCGTGAATTTCTACTTTTAAGACTCAAAACTGTGACTTGTTGAGCAGGATGTGTTTTGCTGGATGTCCTGCAGGAGAAGGGTGAACATGCCACATACCTTCCTCCTCATGAACCACCTGCTGCACCACCTCCTCTGGCTCTGGTTCTGGTTCTGGTTCAGCCTCTACCTCTGGCTCTGCTTCTACCTGGGCCTCCGCCTCAGGGGCTACTTCTACTTCTACTACCTCCTCCTGGGCTACGGGCACGCAGCATGCACCAAACCGCCGGGGGAGGGGGAGGGTGTCGGAGAAGGCCGTTAATGGAGACCACAGACATTACAGAGCCATTAGAAACCAAAAGGGAGAGAATACTTTAGTTACACAGAGGATGGAAGTTTGAGCGAGGGATAGCGCTGCTGGAGAACGGAGAGAGAGAAACAGATGATGATGAGAGAAGGTCGGTGGACCTTTCACACAGAAGCCATATTGAACTGTCGGGCTGGAAAACTCCCCGAAGAACAAACTCGTTTAACTCCTTATTGTCAGATAATCATTTGTTTTGAGTTGATCCAATGTTTTAACAATGTTCATCGTCGTATGATGCTTGTAGGTTAACTTGGGTTGAATGTCATGGATTTGGTAGAAATCTATCACAGACACAGATTCATGCTTAACATCACGTCTGAACTAGTTCTCTGTTCCACTCGCCTCCGGGTAAAACTAGATTAACATTCGTGATTTTAACAATGAAAATAAAACTTTGTGAACAGTTCTGACATGAAAAAGTCAAAAGTCTGTATTTCTGGGAGAAATTATTGATTTCCCCCGACTGAGCGTATTTATGATTTTAACATCATGAATAAACATTTGTGACGTTAAGGTTTCGTTAAAGGCCACGACGAACTGAAAATATGTTGGTATTTCATCTTCATGAAACTGTTGTGCGTAACTAAACTTGACTGTTTCGTAAAGTTCTCAATCGGCCATAAATATTTTAGTCATCAGCACTTTTTTCAAATCTTACTGCAGCTCGTTAAGACAGAGATCAACACTGTCATTCTCTTTGTTGAAATCATGAAGGGTTCAAATTTTTTCTTATAGACAGGAAACAGTTTTTATCTTTGTTTGATTTAATCTTTTTAATGACCGTATCATAAGATTCTACTTACTCTACTTCTTTAATCTCATTTTTATCTCATCGCCCTGTTTTTAGAGAACTTTGGCTCGACTCCCGTCATGTTGAACATATAAATGAATCTGAATAAAGATGAAACAAGCTGGTGAAACAACAGCTTGTTTCTAAATGCACTGTGACATGAACTCTCTGAGCCAGTTTTCCCTCTGAATATTTTCCTATATTTGGATCAGTAACTCCGGGTTTGTCCTCCAGACAGTTTCCAGCTCCACTGTTTGAAATATGGCCGTTGTGTGAATGAGGTCAATGACAGTTGCACTGATGTGACATTCACAGATGACCGTGTAAACATGTCACATGCCAAGAAAACAAATGTAACGCTCAAAAAAGCTCGGCCACATTTTTTTCTTGACCATGTGATTTGAAACATCACTCGTTTAGAAGAAGAAACCCTTAACCTGGAAGTGTTTGACTGACAGCTGGAGCTAGCAGAACATTTAAAATACACACATGTACATTTAATTCTGCACAAATATGAGAAACCATTCAACGATGATAGCATCTGCAGAACAATATTGATATTGTGCAAAAATGCTGGTGTTAATGCAACTGTGGCTCATTGAGGAGACAATGCTGACTCACCTGACTCATTTATTTAACTCTTATCAACAATTAAGAAAGAAATCCTTCTGAGGCTCAACTTAAATCCGTGTGAATGTTTATTCTGTATTATAAGCAGGTGTCAGTGTCAAACACTTCAAATTAAAGGTGAAACCAGGCCGCCGACACATTAGTACAGTGGAAAAAGATCTGAAATGTGGAATCGATTCAGTCGTCTTTACCTTCCTCGTCTTCGGTTCGGGGAAGAAAGAGATGGAGGGATAACAGAAACAAATGACATCGAGTCATTTCATCGCATTCACAGTCAATCTGGGTCAATTTACCCAATTAAATAAATTAACATAATCTATGTTACTGAAACTTATTTCCAATAAAGGAAAAAGTAGAAAGACATGCAGCTTTTAAAATCACATCGTGGTGCATTTATTGAAGTCGCCACTGTGGGGCGACGGCATCAAGAAGCTTATTTTCTCAATCAAAGTTCACTTTCAAGTCTGTTTTCACACAAAGCTTCTGTCAAAACTTTAAATATATATAAATATGATTTGTAAATTCTATTGAGTTCATTTTTAACATGATTTCAGACAAAAAAAACACCAAAAAGAGGAACAGATGAAAAATACGTCAAAAGATGAAATGAAAAAAAGAGACTCAGAATGAAGACGGAGAGACAGAAAGAAAAAGAAGAAACAGAATCAACTTGAAAAGAGGGAGCAAGACATTTAAAACATCCAGAAAGACAAACAGGTAAAATGTAAAGATTGAAAAAAGATCATTTTGAATTTAACAAGACAAGACGAGTGAAAACAGCCACAGAGACGAGGAACGAGTGTGAAGAAACATGAAACCAGCAGGAACACAACGACAAAAAAACAAAAAGACACTAAACAACCACAAAAAGACCCCCCCCCCCCCCCCAAAAAAAAAGAGAGAAAAAGATCCAAGAGTTTGATTTAAAAAACCATAAAGAGACAAAACAACACAAAAAATAAACAGAAATGACGACACAGAGACTGAAAAAGACAAAGACTGAACAAAAAGAGACGAGAGACAGACAAAGAGAGAGAATGAGCCCGAGGGTCCTGGACAGGAGCGATGAGGACATGTAGAAATTTAAAAAACTTAAATGTTTCTTACCCTCGTACTGATCCCTGAAACACAAAGAAATACGAGACATTTAGAAAACGACCGACCCTCGTGTTGTGTGTCGATGTCGATGTTTTTAAAAACCACTTACACGTCCTCAGAGTCCGACATGGTGCCTGCAGACTTCACACCTGAGGGGACAGAACACGGATGAGGACTCGCGTGTAAACGATGGTAGGATACTCGATGCTGCGATTACTGATCTTTAGAGGTTTTCCTGACTTTTGCTTGACAGTTTTATGTTTTTTGATTTGTTCTGTTATCACACGTTATTCATTTCACATTCAGAATCCACACGTTCATCCACAACTGCTGATAATCCAGTTTCATTCTGTTTGAGTGGAGACAGAAAAACCGAAGGTGATCTCAACACTGGGACAAATTAAACCACTCGCATGACTGGACGCCAGTGGAGTCGAGTGTTTTGTCTTCAACGGACGAGTCAAAGTCAGAGGAGTCGGGGTCGAGTCCACGTTGTCCAAGTCACCGAGACTCGTACGATTCAAACTGCTAGTGATGGTGCACGTGAATGTTCCCTGTGAACTCTGACCTCTCACGAAGCCTCACAGTCCTGATAGCTCGAGTCAAACGATCAGAGTCAGTAACAGCAGCATCGCTGTGCAACCGAAGGTCAGTTAGAAGATCGAGCAACCTTTGAATGTGACGCTGACAATCACAACAACAACGTTTGTGTGTGTTTCGCTGAACACGAGCTGTGAAGTCTTTGATCTGAACCTTCAGCTGCTTCCCAGGATTCAACACCAGCTTTCACAGATCATAAAAAAAAAAAAGCTCTCTGCTCTCACTGACACCAAACATCCCTGTGATCAGCGTGAGCAGACGCTCCCCTGGAGCCTCAGCATCACAGTGGGTGAACTCCTGAGGAGGACGAGGAGCAGCGCTGGTGGATTCACTGTGTGCAACCGAGAGATATTGGATTTATATAGAAAGTGTCTTTGGATGAGTCCTTCACACTTGGTGGCGGACACAGCTGCAGGGGACTCGGAGGATTAGTCCTGGATCATATTTCAACTCATCAGCTGAGGAACGGCGTCCAAATAGCTGCTTTAATCCCTCGGCTCCGTCCAGCAGGAGGATACTCCGCACCCTGGCAGCCAATCAGCTTCCAGCTCCAACCAACGAGCTATTTGATCGACTCACAGCCGACAGCGGCCTCACCTCTGTGTGTCCGGCAGTCGCTCAGCACATGCCGACACTTCAACACTCTGGGGGGGGGGGTCACTTCACTGGATGCTGCGAAGTGTTTCTGAGTCTTTCTGAAAGTACGACTCTGCTCAGACAGGAGGAAAATTCCGTCCTGATCCGGTGCAGAGCAGATTTAGATTGAGATGACAACAGGACGCGAATGTAAGAACCGTGTGGATGAAGGATGTGTGACAGGAAACAGGCCTCGAATGATCATCGCCGTCTCAAGGCCTCACATCTCTGAGAAGTCGACCAGGACGTCGACGATATCGGTTTAAAGTTCAACATTCTGACAAGAGGCCACAGGAGGACAATGTTTCAGTCCCAGTCGTTCATACGTGTTTAATGACAAAACGAGACGTCGGACCTGAACCAGAGATTCGACAATTCAGCATCTGTAACTTCGCCCGGATGCTTGATATGTTAAGGGTGTGAACACACGCTTGTGTCTCGTGTGGAATCGGTCACGTGTTATCATGCAGAAAAGGAATCGGAATCACATTTTGAAATGCAGAATGAGCAGGAAACCAATAAAACATGGAATAAATATCACAAAATCAGAATGTTTCAGGATTTCTTTCTGTCACAAAACAGATAAGCAAGTCACACGCTTGTGATTTTTTTCTGTCGACTGCTCATCTATGACTCTTTTATTGAAAAATCTATAATATTGAACAAATTAAATACAAGTAGGAAACTATTTTACATTTAAACTGTCAAAACATTTAATATAATGTGGATATTGAAGTTAAAACACTGAATTGAATAGATGTGAAATGTAATAATATGTAGTTGAAGTCAAAGTGCAAACTCTTCTAATTTCACAGATCATTCAGAATGATGTGATCATACATTATTTTTATTATTACATATATCACTAGGAATATTAAAATTGAATTCCTTTTTGAAATTTCCCTGCAGAGATTTCAAGTTCGACTCCATCAATTCAAACGATCAGCTGCCTCTTTAAAAAGTGAATTCAAATGATATTCAGTTGTCTTTTTTAATTTGGAATCATCTCATCCAATTATGTAAAATGACATTTTAATGAACCCGTTACTCAGTCCGGGCTGAGGAAACTGGACTCCAGCTCCAGAGTCAGTGTTAACCGTCTGCAACGTAAACGACACATGTTCGACAAGCAGCAGAACACGTCTGCGTCTGCTTCACACGTCCCCGAGGTCTCGGTCTGCAGCGTTCGGAGGATGATCTGTGTTTTCTCTCCGTCGAACAACAACCACAGGCTCTTTTTTGTCGAGCGAGAAACTAAACTCTTGAGCCAAAACCTGCAAACTTTGGCTCAAAATGAGAGAGAATGAGTGAGAAACGTGTTGTTCAGTGCTGATCAGTGATTTCAGGGTCGTCTGCAGCCGTCTTACCTCAGAGGGGAAGAGAAGCTCCTCCGGCGATGAGAATGAAGGTCTGTAAGAATCTGCCGGCGCCGCTCAGAGAATAAGTCCTTGTGTTCTAGTGATACTTGAGCTCATCAGGCCCTTATTGGCTGGGGATGACAGCGAGGTGTGTTAGTGTGTGTGTGTGTGTGTGATATGTGTGTTTATGTGTGGAAAAGGTGCGGAGGGGAGGGGGGGGGGGGGGGTGACCCTGGAGAAGGAGATGGATGAAATACTGTGGATGGAAGAGGAGGGCTCAGGTTTTGGAAAAGGAGCAGCTGAGAAGCTTCTGTTGCTAAATTTACAGCGATAGAAGGCTGAGAGCCGCGGTTACACATCAGCTTGGCATCCAGACAATGGAGGGAAAGTGTGTGTGTGTGTGTGTGTGTGTGTGTGTGTGTGTGTCACTTCATCAGTCAGACATTCACAGAACACTGCAGAGGAACAGAATAATGGAGTAATAATAGAACTTGGCAGAGAACACACAGCTCTCCAGCAAACCCTCGGTTTCTCTGTGATTCCTGAGGCTGTGACAACAAACAACAGCAGGTTCTCACGTGTAAAAGTAGAAATATATATAGTAAAGTATAGTATATAGTAAAATATCACAGAATTCATGAGGTTTGTAAATCGACCGATTCAACGAACTAGAATCACCTGAAACAGAATCAGAGTTTTACAGGTTTACACAAGCAAGGAATCTGCTGTGGTATGTTTATGCTTAAGATAGGATATATGAAATATACAAACATTAGAAGAATATATCTACTCAATGAACTATACTATATGTTAGTGCAACTGATTCTTATTCTGATAAATCAACAACAAAGTGGAACATCCCCTCTTTTTTATTGGCTTTATTTTTTTAAATTATGATTATTTATTTTTTCCTGATAATTATTATTATTTCTCTCAATTATAAATGCTCTATAGTATTAATTCGAATTAATAATTTTGGAAGCAAATAATTTGCATGTATGAATTTCATGTGGAAGAAATAAAGGGAACGTGAAGGAACAGTCTCATTATGAATCCACAATTAAATTCATTAGAGACAGATTTCTATGTGGATCTGCACTAAATTTAAATTTCACACACTCATGAATATCAGTCCTCTCACGAGCGCTTCAGACACATTTCACATCCTTCCACCAAGTTCCACTGTGATCGGTCCAGTAGTTCTCCCTCTGCTTCACCCTGTGGAGTCGCTCTCTGAACCTCACGCCACCTGACGGAGGTAAAACCAAGCGGCAGCAGCCAGATTCCCTCTGGTTGGATGAACAGTGAGAACACGTTGTTCTTGGGTTGATGCAGAACTGAACACATGCAGCTCCGAGCAGGTTTTACATCAGCGGAGGCGTCGCAAGACTTCGAGGCTGCAGACTGTGAAACTGATGTGTGTGTGGGTCTGTTGCCAAATGGTATTAACAGATAAATACCATCACACGTGTGTGTGTGTGTGTGTGTGTGTGTGTGTGTGTGTGTGTGTGTGTGTGTGTGTAGTTACACTTAATAAGTAGTGAATGATTTGGACACGTATTACGTCCTCCATGTTTTTGACCCTTGTCTGTTTGTTGGCACAGTTTTGCAAAAACGACAAAATGAGATTTCCATGAAACTCGAAAAAATTATTTGTGGAGAATTTTAGGGTCAAAAAAGTTCTGTTAAAATATTAAAAACAAGTTCTTAAAGCTCCAGTGTGTAAGATTCAGGTGAAAGGGACTATTGGCAGAAATTTTATGTAGAATCATCCTCATGATGTTTTCACGAGTTCGTTTCATCTAAATTGTATGAAATGTAATTTTCTTTACCCAGAAAAGACCCTTTATATTTAAATACTTTATATTTAAATACTTTATATTCAAATACTTTATATTTACATGGAGGGGACCCTCTCTATGGAGGCCGCCATGTTTTTAACATTAGTCCAGACTGAACAAACTAAAACCTTTTGGGTTTTAATAACTGAAGCTACCACAGGTTCTTCTTCATGTTTAGAAGGAGAGGGGGAGGGGAGGGGTGTTCAGCTGCAACATGACACTTCACCACTAGATGTCACTAAATTCTACACACTGAACCTTTAAGTATTTAATGCTGCTTTTTTGATGATTTATATTCATTTTCATTTATCTTGTCTGTGGTGACGACTGTGGTTCCTACTGTCTCTGTCTGTAGAGAGAAAATGTTTCCAGGGTTATTTTCTACTAATCTTCAATTATGAGCACGCAGAGTAAATCTGATGTCTCTTCATTTGTGTCATTATGGTTTAAAAAAGTCTTGAGTTTAACTTGTTGAAACCTGCAGAAACATTTACATCGATGAAAAAGTCACTGATCAAATTAAAACACTGCAGATTATCTGATTTCATGTTCTAGAGAAATGTGAAAATCATTTCAGTCAGAGATTCTTATGTTAATGAGCGTTTATACGTTATCAGAGGAATAACCTGTGGCCACCCCACCCCCCCTCTCTGAACAAAGAAAAGCGCCAGAAAACTTCAGTGACTGTCCAATGCTTCCACTGGTGGTCGGAGGTTGTACTGCAACAACACAGTGTTCAATATTGTGCATTTTAGATAACATAAAAATACACAATGCAAATACATGAAGTGGGCTGCATATCTATTCATAATGAAACACCTGTCTAAATATCCCTTCTCCCTCTTCTCCGAGCAGTGTGACCGAGGTTGAAATGGTTACCAACAGTTTATTAAAGGATGTTCACTCCTCTCATGTCCTGCTCACATCCTGCCCCCCCGCTGCTCTACACAGGTGACCCTCTTCCCTCAGGTGGAGGTGGCTGCGCTCGGCCTGTAGGGGCTGCACCTCAGCCATCTCAGGTGGCCTGGAAACCCCCGTCTGCCCCTGCAACACACACTGAAGGCAACAGTTTTATTTTTGGAGCGCCCACGGGCACGGTGGCTCGCTCCCTAAGGCTCTAGTTCACTTCAGGATGAGACGGCCCGGTGGCACTCTGAGCCGGGATTAACAAGCAGAGAGCATTTTGTCCCGACAGCCGCTCGCCGAAGGTAAACCAGTCAAACTCGGTGTCTGTTGATTGACAAGCTGGTGGTTCTGCAGCTTGTTCCTGAGCCGTCAGCCAGGTGCTAACCTGCAAATTATGCTTAGAATTTGAT
Organism: Paralichthys olivaceus; assembly: GCF_024713975.1. Lineage (NCBI taxonomy): Eukaryota > Metazoa > Chordata > Actinopteri > Pleuronectiformes > Paralichthyidae > Paralichthys > Paralichthys olivaceus. The sequence continues at coordinate 29,596,651 of NC_091093.1, forward strand.
AGCGGCACGTGCACGATCTGAAATCTCGACAGCATGATGGATATCAGACATTAAATCCATTAGAGGAGGGAGAGCTTGCAAAGCAACGCTTACCATGTTGTGTGTTTCTGCACAATGTTGTGCCATGTCAATGAAAGCATGAGTCAGCGATGAACAGAACCTGCACAAGAGCACATTGATTTTACTCGTATCCCTTCTTTTTGGCCTTTTTCTGTTCTAAATTATAAATAAATTGATTCCCTCTATTATTTCTTTCTTGCACCAAACAGTTTTCAGCCTGACCAGCTGAACACAAGCTGTTTCCACTTTGGGTAAGTGTTGATCAGATTCACACTGTAGCTGCATGATGATACATAGAGTTCAGCCTCCTTGTTGTTTAATTGAGTTCCTTAAACGTAGCTAGATAGAGGTCATGGCACAGTTTAATCTCAAAGCTAAAGTTACACTTTCCTCTTTTGAGCTGCTCCAGTGGAAACCTCCCAGACATCAGACCCCAGAGCCTTAAAAGGGGGACGTCTCATGTGTCAGCTGGCCTTCTGGTCCCTGTGGCAGCAGGAGTCACTTTGACCAAAGGGATTCGTGTTAAACTCCAAACCAGACCAACATCTCAAGGTTTTTACTTTTCAACACAAACTGAACTTTCTGTTCTTCTGTTACATTCAAGCCAGAGACCATTAAACTTGCTGAAAACATTCCATGAAGCACGATTATCCTGCGTCTTCTCGACAAAGTGGTGTAAAGGCGACATAGATTAAAAGTCAAGTCACGGCTCCGACACATGAGGCTGGAGCTCACAGTCCTCGCAGCTCTGAGAGGATTTGGGCCTGGGATTGGTTTCCAGCAGACTGAGGCTGTTTGTGTGGCTGCAGGACGACTGGCAGCAGGTGCTCGCTGTCAGGAGGTTTGCTCTTATTTCCCTGCATCTAAAATTAGACAGTGTCCCATAGTGTCACCCAAAGATTCTGCAATATTCAGACAGAAGAACAATTCAGCTCATGTTGCCACAAGTAAAAATAAAATATTATCAACGTACTTAATATGATAATATCTTATTTTAATCTTGATGTATTCTGATACATCGTGTAAGTTTTGGAACAGTGAGTGGATCAAAGTCAGCTCCGACACATGAATATTCAGAGAAGCTGTTTCCTCACATGACACGTCCAGACTTTGCCTTTGGAAAATAAAGAATTCAGCAGGAAAATGTTTGTGTCACACAAGAGGACAATGGCCAGAGGGTAAAACATAAAGGACGCGTTTCATTTAAATTCTGATATGGAAAGCTCAGTGCTTTTGTTTACAGCACATCCACACCAGGTTTTTCCCTGAAACTCATTATTTTGTTAAGTCGTCATCGTCGTCTTCTTTGTGTTTGACTTCTCTTTGTCATTTTGAGATATTCGTATTCTTCTAGTTTCGTGTCCGTCATACGTGAACATTTTCCTGCTGCACTCTGACTCTAATATTTACTCAGGAGCTGCGGGAAAATGTCCGCAGCAACTGAATCGGACACTTGTGTGAAAATTTCAGGAAAATATCACGACCTCGGTGCACGTCTGACGGAAGCTTACGTTAGATTTGCCTTCTGTTCATTCCATCTCTGACCTCTGACCTTCCTCCTACTGTTTGCTTGTAACTTCACTGAATCGAGAATTGACTCCTGCTCTCGTTTGAAGTTGCTGAACGCTAACACCGTCTCCTCGCTGCGTGACCCTCGTCACCCTCCTGTACGAATCATTAATCTTCCTTTGGGTTTACTTTTATTTCATCCTGAGGTCAGGTTTAAATTTGACATTCTCCTTGAGAGACTATTTTCATAAGTAGTTTGTCATCATTTCAAAGTAGCCTTGCCATAAGTAACGGCTTTACATGCCTTTCTATTTCCAATAGTGACGCTTCTTGTAGCCATGCACCATCTTCAGGACCCAATCAAGAGATCTGAAACCTGCTGATGAGTCCGTTGTCATGGGAGCTCATAGTTCTCTAAAGCCAGCCGCAGACGTGTCCGGCTTAAATCAGCACAGTCAGCAGCTGAATAAACTACAGAGGGAACACAGCAGAAGACAAAGAGCTCACATAGACAGTAAATCACAATGGAAGCAAAAACACAAAGACTCAGACACCAGGAAACGTTTTTTAAATTGATTTTATTCCATCGTATTTAAAGATAAGAGAGAGAGAGAGAGAGAGAGCGAATATTCACAGGAGTAAAAGAAAACATGTCCATAATAAACAGAGAAGAGACTCACTTATAGCTTCAATAGCTTGTAAAATGATAACATGAGTGTCTAAGGAGGTTTGGGATCACAACGGGATTTAAGAGAATTTCCAACTTGAAGCTTGAAACACGGAGAACGTTGAAGTGATAGTCGGTAGACATTTTTTTTTCTTCCATGAAAAAGTCCAACATGTGTTTCACAAATCCTCATAGAACTCTCCAGCTGTAAAATGAAGATACATAACCTAACATTAGCATTTAAATTGGTTAAATATACACAATTAATGGCCTTAATATTAAATTATTATTTGACCAACTGCTGAGATGTGATATGTCTGGAGGGAAAAAAATAAAGTTTTTGGCCAGATTGTGTTTTAGAACGTTTGCAGCTGCTCCGAGATCGAAAACGTCACAAAATGCAAACAGCATCATATGGAATTCCTTCTCTGAAGTCTCAACAATATAGTTTGTGAACCTTACAAGCAAATACCAGAACACTTGATGTGTTACCTCTTCATTTTGTTCATTTGTGACTCCTGAGAAAAACTTTCATGATGAATATAAACAGCAAACAAGGCTGGAGGTGTTTTCTTGAAAATCGATATGATTGGTTTGTATCTGGTCTCTATGTTCATGCAGGTTCATTTTTGTCTTGATTTTATAAGACGAGTGAACTGAGAGGTCTCTTATCTGTCTTGCAGGAGTCGGAAATGCTGATGGAAGTCAGCTACAGTAACGGGCTGGAGCCTGACCTTTCCCAGCAGTATCCTCCGCCCTTGCTGCCAAAACCAGGCAAAGACAATGCACGGCTTCAGAAACTCAAGAAGAAGAGAACCAAGAAAAAAGGCAGTCTCTCTCAGACGCCCGTCCCCTTTCGCTCCTGTTTGTCGCCGGTCAATGAAGCGAGCACGGACCTCGAGCACAGCGATCAGTCCAGCCCACCGAGGACACCAGAATCAGTCTACATTGCGGACTCATCACTGTCTGGTTTTCCCGTAGGATCCCTTTTCGATCACTCTGCATTTCCTCATCATCAGAGCAGCTTCCAACCTCAGTCTAACACAACTCAGATCAGGGCTTCTGAAGAGCTGGTGGCTCCACTGTACGAGTGCTCTTCTTTATTATTCGATGACGAAACCCCGTTCATGATGCCACCTTCAGCTTCACCACCCTCATCACCACCTGAGCAGCTCCCCGCACTACCTCCTCATTCTGCTTTTAATGTAAACATGACACCAAATTCCCATAGGTCAGTCACAACAGTCTCTTCTGCCACTGTGTTGCAGTCCAACCCTAAAATATCAACTCACAGCCTGACCCTATCCCCAGCTGCCCCCAACTGTGGCCCAGGCCTGACACCGTCTCAAGTTGCAGACCTACCTCCTGTTCCGGTGCTGCTATCACTTTCAAACAACCAGACGCAACCTTTTGTTCCCAGCCAGAGGGAGACAAACGCCACCTTAAAGGACAGCCCTCAAACTCAGACGTCGTCTTGGATTGCCAGATCTACCAGTAATGGCAACGCTGCTCCAAACCAGATGCTCTCTGAGATAACTGCCTCAAAGATATCCCTTGTTGAAGCGGTGAAAGAGTCAAAACCTGATGCCCCACAAACCAGGATTTATACCTCAAGGGCAACATTTTATGAGATCTCTAAACCCCCCTCAATACAGGACCTTACAGTATTAAACCCAACCTACCATGGAGCATCATTATCTGCCACATATAGGGAAAAAACAACTGTGCCCGTCTTGAAAACCGATCAGAAAATGTCTGTAACCAGGACCCAAAGTGGAAGACCTAAGACCCCCTCTTGCAGACCTTCTCAAGTATCCACACCCACTTTTGAAATATCCAAACCTAACCCGCTTTTATTTGCTGCAAGTCCTGCTTTCAACTGCTCTCAAGATTTACAAGCTCTTGCTATTGCTAATGAGACTCCACAGCATAAATTAATAATTCAAGCTAGTGTTAAAAGTAGTAAACCTCCTTCTTCTACAGAAGAGCTGAAGCTAACTGATGCTAATCAAATAACTTCCATCAAGCAAAGCAGCAATTACAAAGAGATAGAGAACCAGCCCACTCGAAGGAGTACAATAAATGTAAGTGTTGCCAATACTGAACTGTTTCCCAGAGAGAATTTAGCATCAAGAATCAATGCACCGGAATCTACTGTGGTCAAACCAACATTGATGATGGAACCTGTCACCCCACAGCTAAAAACAGACCAAGTCGCAGGAAGTGAAGCTTCATCTTTTCCAAAGGTTCCATCATTTTCGTCTGTTCCCAACACCGCCGATCTCAAACCAACACTGGTGATTTCAACGCAAGCACCAACAAGCCCAAGCCCCCTTTTGACCACGAATCGTCCTCCTGTGTTTGAGGCACGCAAGTCCTTGACATCCTTATTGGAAACTCAAATGACATTAGCGACCTCCAAGCCCAAATCCCGATCGACTTATTATGGCCTTACGCCATCTGAGTATGCTGCCTTTGGTGGAATTAGGACTGTGGCAGCACATCACAGCCCTGTGCCCTGCAGGGCTAATGAAACCTTGTTAAACAAATCACAGTCGGAAGCAGCTGTTGATGTATCACACATCTCTAAGTCTGATGCAACAAAACAAATCAATGGAAATCAAGATCTTCTCTCTTCAGTGGAGGTTTCTGCTGCTCACAGTTTACAACCTCCAAAGGATTCAGAACGTCCAGCGGAACTGATGGTCACATGTAGCAAAGATCTGTTTGAGGAAAGTCACTCAGAAGCTCAAAGTATTGGAATACAATCACTTAAAACATCTAATGTGGACACAGTAAAACCTGAGTTTCCTCTTGGCTTGTCACAGAAAACAATGCAGCAATCCACAAGTGACGTGTCCACACCACAAGCCTCATACTCTGAGGCTCCAATACCTAAAGCAGGTGAGGTACACGCACAAAGTGCAGCACTATTTTCTTTAGCTAAATCATTATATACAACCCCACGCCTGACTGACAGCAGTGGACATTTGAGTTCTTCCTCAAACTTAGTGAAAATAGATTCAAATGCAGAAACACAGGTGATCGCAAAAGGGAAAGTTGCTGATCATATAAACCAGGTTGTTCAATCTCTTGCTATAGAGAAAGAGCCCAGATTCTTAGGGAGTACAATCACAAATGGTGCGTCCGTCTTAGGAACCCAACAAACCACCAAACTGGTGTCAGTAACACCACTGCCCAGCAGAGTGGTTACTGAAACCATTATTCCTAAACAGAGAGAAGTAGTTAACCAGCAAATCAAAGCAAACAGGGAGGATATTGGATCTAACAAAACAAACATGGGGAACAATTTGCCTTCAAATGCTGCTAATAAAGAATGTGTACCTGACAAAAGAAGCACTGAGCACCAATTCTCAAATATATTCTCCAAAGAACCAGTTGCTGCTAAGACAGTACCCATGCTGCCACATGAGCCAGTTACAGCTTCTATATGTTCTGCACAGTCGAGTACCTGCACCGTTTCTGCAGCTGAGCAAAGCACCAAATGTATACAGCAGCCCAGCACCAAAACTCAAAGTCAAACTGTAGAAAACAAGATGAACTTACCCAGAACAGGTCTCTCTGCGATACAACCTCAAGCACCAGGTTTAGTAAACCCATATCCTGCAAATACTTCACCACTGAGTAAACCCAACACAGAAACCAAACACCCAGACCTGTCAATCATTGCAACCAAATCGCCTGGTAGATCAGACACTAAATCTCCAATCAAAAGTGAGGCAGAACACTCAAAAGTGCCACCAAGAGATCTCCAAAAGACAACCAAAATCAACGATAGCGTACTTGTTAACACACAGAGTAGCACGAGAACCACTGGCCAAGATAAAGTTGTTCAAGGAAAAAGTTTCTACGCAAACTCAAGCAAAACTACAGCAGAGTTTAAACAAGCCAATGAAACAACTCTTAGAATGTCTGATAAAGATACAACACTTTTTAGCCAAGCTAGTATTGATGCCAAACCTCCAACTTATGCTAATAGTAGCACAGTCAGCAGCTCATCATTAGACAACCACAACTTGTTTTATCCACAACTCAACCCTGAAAGAGTCAGTTTACTAACAGCAAATGTGGAAGCGAAGAATCTTCCTTGTAAACCTATCACAGCAGAAGAACTTCAATCAAAACAACCTTCTAATCTTTCAACAGGAAATGTAGCGCTGACCACACCGAGCGGTGAAACCAAATTTTCAGACAAACACGGATTGCTAACAGTCAATACGTTTTCCACAGACACAGTCTCACTTGGACAACCAGGACAGGTCAGTAAACCAACGGTGCAGTCGAGCCCAACTATGAGGCGAGTTGCACCACGTAGCCCTCGGCTGAGAACAGAAAGACCTGGTAGTCAGTCTGCAACCAAACTACCCATTGATGAAAACTCACTTTCTGGCTCTATTGTCCAAACAAGAGTCCACACAAACTCTGATTGTAAACAGATTTCCAACCTTCTAGCTGAGCAAAGATCATCAGAAGCATCCGCACCTCCAGTTACTAAAACTGCCGTAAAAGAAAAATCACCTATAATCAAGCTAATTACTGATCGTAAATCTTTATCAAGTCCCACTCCAAGAACTAAGTACTCTGTGACAACCAGTGCTGAGTCAACAACTTCCATTTCCACTGGTTGTAAAACAGCGGACATATCTAAAGTCAACGTCGAACAGCAAATCATTACAATGCCAGGTCATATCATGTTGTCCGAAGAGAATGTTCAAACTGTAGTGAGCTCGCAGTCTGGACTGAAACACTTCAGGCAATCTGTCACTGAAACCAAGAAATCTATCGGACACACTGTAAATACTCAAACTCTCTCAAAAACTGCTGTAAATACCTACGCTACAACAAATATTCAGACTCTCAGTGAAGCCAACAGAGATTTTAACACCCCAGTTAGCCCTCTTACAGTAACTAAACCTTGGACTGAAACAAGAGCCTCCCAGCGACCCGAGCCAAGAGTGTGTAGTACACCTATACGAACATATACTCCGACCATAGTTCAGGGCTCTCAAACTCCTGTGTCTTTAAACAGCACAACAGAAACGCTACCCTCATCAGTCATTATGACGGAACAGAAAACTGCTCCAATTACACTTCTTCAAAATAATACATGTCCAAGTGCTGTTCCTTCTTTGGCTAAGTCATTCACAGAGCGTATCTCAAAACCAGAAATAAAACCACCCAAGGACAATTCAGTCCCTGAGGTAAAAGCACATTCCCCAACACAACAGGTGAAATCAAACATAGCATCAAATTCTAGTAAGGAGGGAGAACTCCAATCTACAGCTCCTGTTTTAACCAGTAAACCCACTTTAAAACCAACACTTCCCACCAACATTTCCCCTGCAAAGCCAGCAACAGATACTGACATGAAACCGTCCATAGTTAAAGCTGCTGTGATTGACTCTGCCACTCCTGCCTCTCTGCCTCAGGCCTCAGTCTCAGTCAAAGCTCCATCACCAAACAGAGGAACATCACCGTCATCTCAGCAAAAAGCTGGACTCAAAGACAAGGACGTTCCGAAGACCAAAACAACTCCGGCACAGACGAAAGCCCCAGCCGCCGAGCCCTCCACGAAGTCAATGACATCAACTGCATCTTCAATTGCTGATAAGAAGGTTGTTACAGCAGAGACACCCCTTCCATCCGCTGAGCCAAAGGCAGCCAAGAAGCCGAAAGGCCTTAAGGGTAAGCTCAGCGGATGGACACGGCTCAAGAAACACATGGTTGTCGAGCCAGAGGAACCACAGTTTCCAGAGACGGAGGCCAATTCTCAGGTCAATGACAGTGGCAGCAACGAGAAAACAGATGTAGGCGGTAGCGATAAATCGTTGCCTGACCAGTGTGTCAGTCAGGATGTGGTCCAGAACAAAGAAGCTCCCAGGGCGTTGAAGATGTGGGACGCCCTCCTCTTTCAGATGTTCTCCACAAAAGAGCGAATAATGCAACAGGTCAACGACACCAAGAAAGATTCAGAAGAGAAAAAGGCCCTGAAAGACAATCCAGCAGAAGTCCCCTCTTTTGTCAGTCGCCTGCCAATTTTGCTCTACAGCCCCCGATTTGATGCAAGGAAGCTTAAAGAGGCAGCGGAGAAGCCGCTCACGAAAATAGCAGCTGTGTTTGAAAGGGGGCTGATAAAACGCAAGTCTCAGGAGGACGAACGCAAGGACTTCAACAGAAAAGCTCGAGGATTTGGTTCGTCGAAAAATGCGGATATGTAAAATGAACTGGAGCGTTGAGAGTGAAGAGTGATTTGTCTGTTCAGTGATTTATTGTGAAATTGGTGCAATGATCTCAGAAAACCGAGAGAGGCTCAAACGAAAAAGAATCACATAGCGAGAGTTTGGAAGAAAATAGACGAGAAACTATTTCTCCAATAGAAAAATAATGGAGTTTATTGAATCCTACTGTTTCAAATTATTTGAGCAAGAGTTTTTCCATTGGTAATTATACGAAAATGAAATGTGTTGGTGAAATGAATTCTTGCACATTCTCAGTATGGGTTAAAACTTCTAGATGGGATTCAGGGCGTCTTTGCACTTTTAATGATATTAAAAAAAATTACAAAGAAAGCAAAGAACTCTGAAGCTCTTACTTGGCTGGATTTTCTTGTTTCATTTGACGATGGCCTTGGTTGGATGTAGTGTTGAATGCATGATCTGTAGATACTTTGATAGATTAACGACCGTTTCATTTGTCATGCTCCACCTTTTTCTATTTTTTCTAAACAAAGTTGGGCTGATAGAGCTCACACCGCTGGTAGGCAGTTTTCATCTCTGTAATAAATAGGGCTTTTACATTCCTGGAACAACAGGGCAGATGGGTTTAGAGGATGAGGAACAGTGAAGGGTTAAAGTCTCGTCAGAACAGATTAAGGTTTCCGAAAGTCGGTTGTGGATGGAAATGTGGTGGGACCTGTCCGAGCTTTCAGTCAGGGCAGAAAATACTGAGGCTGGTGCATCTTGGGACGAAGCAGCGCGTTTCCAAAAACCAGAAAAGGCCGTGACAGCTGGAGAAAGATTCATGTGAAAGTGACATTTCATGGCTTTTGAGGCTTTAGCAGAGTATTAGCATGTTGCTATAGAAGTTATTGTGACTCAATGTGGGATTTTAAAATGTGTTGTTTTCCATGAGATGACCATCGTGATGTGGAATTTCTTTTATAAGAGGGGAACTTATAAGCTAACTACGGCCCCATTTATTGCTTCATCCATGTTTTTGTTTACTGTGTGATTTTAAAAATGCATAAAGCTGAATGTGAAATTCTTGAGTTTTCTTTCTTTCTTCTTTTTCTCCTTTTTTATTACCTCAATGCTGCAGCGGACACATTAACATCGAGTCGACCACGAGTCACACCTGGTTTAAAAGGTGACACAGATCTGTCTGGTGTTATTCTACTTTTTATTATCCTTTTTTTTGCCATGTATGTGGACACATACTAGGAATTTGACTCCCGTGTTAATTACGCTCAGTGAACTTACACTCAGTAGACACACAGTGAAAACAGAGTACACGATAAACATAACTATTATGTGCAATAAGAGTAAAAATGTCTCAGACATCTTGAAATCAGTTTGAAACAAATCAAATATTTAAAAATCTCACACACTTTTCTAGACACATTGAAACTTCTCAACACATTTATAAATTCAAGGTGACTGACATCAGTATTCATCAATCTCTGTATTGATTCAGTGTCGGTAAGGAATTATTTCAATAGGCTGAGTTAACTCAGTTGAATATGTTTATTAATCATATTAATTATTATTATTAATGATAAACAACATGTTAGATTTTCTGTTTTCCTACAGAATCAGAATTAAGGGATTTTCTCACCTGACAGACATTTCACATCTTCACTGCCGCCGTCGTCAGCAGAAACCTTCTGGTACTTCCCGTGACTGGTCACCACAAACTTGTACTTTTTACCAGATGAGCTTTCCTGAAATTTAGAAAACAACAACGTCATCAGTAGATTAGTTCAGGGACACTTCCGGCCGTAACTTCCCTTTTCCCTTATTCAATCTTATTTGACTTCAAAGTTAAAAAAGTGAAGTCAGTGAAGTTGTCGCAGTGTGAATGAGGCAAAGTGTGAAGTTGTGAGTTTCATGAGAAATTCTTAAACAAGCACCTGGCAGATGTGATAAATACAATAATAGATATATTTCTTATATACAAATATAATAAATCAATTCAAATGTAATTCAAACTCGGAAGAGAAGAGATTTTAAGAAACATAAGAAAGTGTTTAAAACTCATTGAAAAGAATGAGGAATCAAATTAATTGTGGGTAAGAGAAAGATCTAAATATATAATGAAGTAATAAAATGTGTTTCGACAGTCGATGTGAGTTCGTACCTTCCCGTCTCGTCCTGGAGATGATGTGTCACCAAAACTCTCCCACAGATTCTTCTTGTTTAAAACTCCTCCAGGTTTGATTTCCTGCAAATACAACAACGAGCAGAACTGTCACCTCTGCTCAATGAGCTGTGAGACGCTGCTGCCGCCACACGGGGGCGACGGATTTACAGAACATGAAGAAGAAGCTGGGGTGTGTGAGCATGAAGGGGACGGAGAATAATGTTATAAATATTAGTTATCAGACACGTTGGAGTACAAATGAAAAGACTTTTTGTGCATCCTGTACTTACTGCAGGTTTGGAGGGCGAGCTGCACCTGCTCCCATCTTCACCTCCTCTCACCCACTGATTGATGAGATCAGACACACCCACTTTTAAACCGTCCGCATCCTGCGGAAGAAAATAAAGTTACTGAGGGTGACAGGTTCCGTACGAATAAAGATTATTACGCACTGTATTCATAGATTATCTCGTGACCTTGGAGGCTGTGACTGAGATGTTCTGGTTCCAGGTGTCTCCGGCCTCGAACAGGTTCTTCTTGGCAGCGACGGGTTCGGTCGGACTCGTCAGGTCTGCGAGAAGCTGAGCTCCTAATCTTCCCTCCTTTGAGGAGAGCTGCGGAAAATAAAACAGTGAAACACAGTGAACTTAAAATCTAACATGATAACGACAGCAAGTCTTCACACCGACGACTGAGCCTGAGTCCAGACACACAACAGGTTTCTGTCGACTCCGATCAGCAGTGATGGAACCTGACATCAAGAGAAAGTATTAATTTCCTCTTCTTTAGTTTGACTAGATTTTTGTTGAATCAATAACATATTTATTAGCAGGTCGACTTACATGTACTGTAAATATGTACAAAACTAATTCTGGTGTAAAAGAAAGCTTGAGGACAAACAAGCTTGTGAAGGTTTCTCATATGAGGTAAGTAAAAGTATAGTTGGTAGTTTAGAGGAAGGGTCACACAACAAAATACATGATTTAATGATTTAGTCGATAAAAAGAAAATTCAAGATGAAGGTAACTCAGCGGCGTTTTACCTCCAGAGCTTGCGTGTACAGCTCCAGCTTCTTGTCAATCTTGGAAACAGCGACAGGGGGCGACGTCTTCTTTATGCTGTTGGTGCTTTAGAAGAAACATTAACGAGCTTCGTCATATTTCATATCTGCACATGAGCTGAGGGAAAGTCTGAAAATGTTTTATTGCACTGACGAGCTGTTAAAACTCACGAACCCACCTCCTCCTCAGAGACTCAGTTCTCTCGATGATCTGAGGACAGAATTAAAACAATCGATGGTTAAAACTCACAAAGACGCAAAGTTTTTTATTTGAGCTGTTTTTATTTGTTTGTGTTTTTAGTGACGTGAGCAAAAGAAAAATGACAAGAAGAAGAAGAAGAAGTCACTTTATCGTCTTTTTGCTTTTCTTTTGTTTGAATCCTCTTTCTCTCTGTAGTCGTGTTGAGTTTGTGTGATTGTTTTAAAGCCTTTTGAGGTTGTTTGAGATGTTTCATGTTATTTTAGTCTCTTTCTTTTCGTGGTTGTTTCGTGTTTATTTGTAGTTTGAATGAGTTTTCGAATCTTATCGATCTCTTTGTGTTTGTCTTCTGGAGTCTCTGTAGTTGATCTGCGTCTCTTTTCATTTGATTTGAACGGACGTGTAGTCGTCTTTGTCTCGTTTTTGTCCATGTGTGCGTTTGATATGGTTTTGTCTTCTTTTTTTTTTGTTCTTCTTGTGTCTCTTTCAAACACGGACCCAGTGGAACTTCTGTGATCTTTAATCAGCTGCTGACCTTTGACCCTGACCGTCGTCTGTAGAAGTACTCACTGTGCATTTCCCGTCTGTTGAGACTCTGCTGTTGATTTCATCCTGCAAAGACACAACGAGCTGAGTGATCCTGCAGATAATTGACTATAATTACATCTGTGGCACGAGAGACAGAGCTGACGTGTGTGTGTGTGTGTGTGTGTGTGTGTGTGTGTGTGTGTGTGTGTGTGTGTGTGTATGTGTGTGTGTGTGGAACTCACTGGGTAAAACTGTATGAGGAGTTTCTGGTGCAGCAGCAGGGAGAATGAAAAAGACAACATGTATGATGAGTGTAGCACCACAGGCTCCTGTAATTTTACTCCTTCAGATTCTTTAGTTGACACTGAGCTGGTTTGTTGTGAATATAACATATTACATTACTTCACTATTTACTGAACATTACTCGTTTCAAGGTGTAGAAATTGAAATAGAATAAATGTACTGCACGGATCATGTTCAGTAAATACCTTGAATGTCGGGCTCATGGGGCCGTAGTTTAACGGCTCCTCGCCTTCGCTGCAGAGAGAACTCGCTGATCTTCTGTTCACCTCCTCGCTCCTCGTGTTTTCCACTGATCTCTGTGACGACAACAATGTCAGATGAGATACGATAAATTAGGCCTTTATTAATCCTGAGTCCCCGTTAATCCCCAGAGTGTAAAATAAACAACAGTAAAGAGTATTTTATAGTTGAAATACAAAAAGTGCGTTTAGAGTAAATGCAGAACCTGAGACTAAAAGAAACAGTAATAGAAATTTAAAAAATAAACTACGTAAAGTACTAGTTTGTAGTAAAGATAGAAGTAATTTGGAATATTGCACTTGCTATTGAACATAATAATCCACGTGAAAAGATATTTGTTCTATTTCTCAGTTTCATCATGACATCATCGTATCTGCTTTCATCAATAAAAATGTAAAAACACGAGTTTTCCGACCCGGTACATAAACTCAACACCTTCGCCCTGATGCCTGACTTTTAAACCTTGTTCACACACACACACACACACACACACACACACACACACACACACACACACACACACACACACACACACACACACACTGTTACGTGGAGGAAACAACTACAACTGGAAAAGTGGGTTTTGTTACAACATCTGACATAAGAGCCAAAGCAACATTCCTTCTCTTTACTGCTCAAAGATCCGAAACCAAATCCCTCAATACTCAAACTGTCGATTTCATCATCACACGTGTTGAGTGAAATATGTCATGTGACACTCGGAGAACACGTTGTGAGTAGAAATCATAAACACCCCACAGAGTGACAGAAAGGTTTGTTTTTAGTCTCTGGTGTGTAAATAAATAAATAGTAAATGATAAATGGATTCATATTTTTTATTAGTTTATGTTTTTTTACTTTGAGCTTTTCCAGTTTTATAAATTACAGCAGGAGTCGGGGGCAACTTTGGGGTTAGGTCTGCTGCCAAAGGGCACTTAGGAATGCAGGTGTCGGGGATCGAACCACCAACCCTCTGGTAAGTGTATGACCCTCCTCTGCTTCCTGAGCCACAGCTGCTCATGAGTGTGTGAATTATGAATAAAATGTCTTTGTTTTTGAGTCTTATCGACCAATCGAAGCTCTTTCCACAACTACTCACATCCTCCCACTGACTGAGCAGCCGTCAGGAGCAATTTGGGGTTTAGAGGATGAGGTGGGGATCGAACCAGCAACCCTCTGAGCCACCGCTGCCGCCTACATGCTCTACTGAGTATCAGAGCTGTAGCAGCTTTATTAGAAATCCAACCTTGTTTGGTGTCTTGTGCTCTTCCTCCTCCTCTTCCTCCTCCTCCTCTCTGTTTCTCTGCTCCCTCCTGAGGTGAAGGACGTCCGTCTCTTCACGTGTGAAGCTCAGCTCTTCTTCCTCCTGATCTTCTTCTTCTCCGCAGCTCTGTCTGGTGTCCGCTGACCTCTGCTCCTTCTGCAGAGCGAGCTGCGCATCTTCCTCCTCCTCCTCCTCCTCCTCGTCCCTCAGCTCCTCCTGTTCCACCTCCCCATCCACCCTGCAGGCCGCTCCGCTGCGGAGGAGAAGTGGAGAGGTGGTCAGATCAGAGGATGCAAACACACAGAAGACACTGGACAGAGGACGAGAGTTGAGATTAGAAAAACATGTCAGACAGTGAGTGGAGAACTCACCGTGGCCTCATGGTCCCTGCAGCCAGGTAGGAGGCCCTGTCTGCCGGATGTCCGGCGCCGTGCTGCAGTCTGGCGTCCTGCGGCAGAAACACCGACGAGCTGTACGACGTCCTGACTTCCTTTTTGCTGCATGACGTCTAAAATAAACCAAAAGCAACGCAGGGTAACACGGTTGATGAAGATCCGCACAATCATCTGCAGAACGTCGAGTAAATCACTGGATGTTCTGCAGATTAACTTTCTCTTAAAAGTCTGTTTTCAGCTTCACAGTTTGGAGCTCTGTGTTGTTTTCCCCTCAGTAGTTTCACAGAGTTTCTCATTAAGAGCTCGATTAGCTCGCTTGTAAACCTCTTGCTCTTAAATTTGTTCTTTCTGAGTGTAAATGAAGGAGCTCACTTTTTCCCACAAACTGTTTTTTTAACTGGGCAGAACTTCTCTTCTTCTTGCACCTCGAGGGATAATCCTGACTTTCTGGAGCAGATTTCATGTGTAGTTGTTAATAACATGGATATTTTTGCTCCAGCTCAAAGCCTCTCGTACCTTCTCTGCAGGCCTTGTTGAAGCTTTCTGAGGCCGACTGCGTCTTTCCAGCTCTCGTCCCTCGTCTTCATCCTGTTTCTCCTCTTCAGGTCCTGGTTTCCACCGTGGTGCGGTGCTGGCTGTCCGCTCCCTGACTCGACAGTTGTCCCGCGCCTCCTGCTCGTTACGATTCTCCAACCGGTGACTCCAGTCGCTGAAGCCCTCGTCCTCCTCCAGAACCAGGCAGCACCGCGGCTTCAGCTCCTCGTCCAACCTGAGGAACGAGTGGAGAACAGCGGAGAACTTAAAGCACTGGTGAGATGATCCAGGATGAACTCTTCACATGAAAAACCAAACATGCAGCAGTGTGACACACACCAGAGGATCCTCACAGATACAAGTGAACAAGGGAATCATGGGATACATGTCAGTATTTGTATTTCTTATTTTACTACTTTGTCCTTATGTCCAGGTTTTGTTATTCTGCATACAAGAGGTTATATGAGGACCTCTGAGCAGCACTGGAGGTTCTCAGAGTGAGAGACGAACCTGTGGTACGTGACAGTTCAGAGGTACTTTTGGTCAGACAGTAATAAATACCTATTGAACGGCTCATATACTTAATGTCTGAGGTATTATTATACCATCTTTGCTCCATTTGTAAAGTCAAACAATCTTTAATTCGTCCAAAGGTCGGGAACAGGGCGGAGAGCTGAGAGAGGCCACAGGTGGCAGACGGGGCCGTCAGGCTCCGTGGCAACAGAGACGGTCACCGTGGTAACATCAAACAGAGGAGCACAGTGATGAACACCTCCTGTTTGAAGTCACTAACAACACAGATAAATGCTGATGATATCTTATCTTATCTTATACCATCTTATCTTAAATGATCCGCAAACAACTTTTGAAATTTGAGACAAAGAAGACGAAGACTCTGGATTTCTTCGATAACTCTTGTAAATAAAACACTTGAATCCCCAAAAGTTTTTTTTTTTCTGTTTCCTATAATTTATAGCAAAAAAATCTAAATGTATTGATTGAATCATTTTATATCATCAAGCTGTAACTGACCGAAGCTGAAACAAAAATAAAAGTTGTATTAAGGAACCAAACTGAACTAACCAGTGGTTAGATTGATAATCATATTCTCAGCGGAACAATGAAGCTCATGACAGAGGCAGAGTCTGATGAGTGAAGCACATTAAAAACACATTCAGCTGTTTTCAGTCTCAGGTGACGAGGACATTTCCCCCGAGAGTTCCTGCTCTGACGTCAGGACTAACAACAACAACAACAGGAAGTGATTTTCTCAGCTCGTTCACCTGCAGCTTCACTGGACGAGACGTTTCCCCTGAACTCAGCTGCTGAGGATGAATAAACTTTAAGGAGGAGGACGTTACATCCGATCTGATCCAACACAAACAGATGCATCGTTTCACCAACAAACCTCTGCAGAAATCCCTCTGAGCTGGAGGCCGAGCACCGACCCACCGGGGGAGGGTTATTTTACATCCTGCATGATTTATGAATCTTTTCTCACTCATGAGTGAGAATCAGAAACTCGTGCAGAAGCTCCTCCCTCCACCGTGGCCCAACGGTCTGTCATGATCATTTGTTCTACGGTTCTTAAAATATTGAAGATGCTTCAAACCGTCGATTCTCAGCTGAATTCACAAATCAATTCTGAATTCAGAAAAGCAAACCCCCCCAGTGATCACATCCAAATCAGCTGAATCCAGATAAGTTAAAGGAAAGTGAGTAGTAACTTTATATTCATCTGCATCGTACTCACTGCGTCCTGTGTGTGTCGTCATGGTGATGGGTGGGCTCGGGCCAGGACGGGCCTCCCTCTCCTCTCTCAATCTCCCTGGCTCTCCTCCTCCGCTCCCGCTCCACCTCCTCAGCATCCTCCTGGCTCCGCTGGGCCGTCACCCTGCAGACACATCAGAGTGTAGAAGTCAGGAAACATCTCAAAGAGCAGAAATCGTTCTCTGAGTGTGAGGAGTGAGGATGCTGCTGCTTCTTCTCTGTTCGTCTCTTTAAAGAAATAATGAAACTCAAACCTGATCGATGTTTGTAATTTGTCTGATTCAACAAGATGATTTTTCTGTGGATTTGAAATTTAAAAAACTTCTCCTTCTTTAATTTACTCCTTCTGAGTTTTAGTCTCCAGTGGGCGGGACTTCATAACAATAACTCCTTTTATTGTCCACGCACATCTGGAAGAGCTCGATCCAGCTGCTGTGCTGTTTCACTTAATCCAAACCTCTGGAGGGAAACAAAGAGCGAGGGAGGAGGAGGTGAAGGTGAAGGGACGGAGGAGGGGGGGGACAGATGATGGAAGAAGACTTTAATCCTGCCGACCTTCATCGTACCGAACACACGTCTGCAGAAAATGACGTCAGGAAACTGTGGAAATATTCAGTCCGCCGCCTGATTGGCTGACAGCTCGAAGAGGTCGACCTCTGAGCACAGAAACTGTTGATTGGGAACAAACACGTTTTCCAGTTACGTCATACTTTTAAAAGGAAAATTCCAGTTTATCAAAACTTGGATGGTTTTTTTAAAAGCCATGATGGTATTCTAAGTTAATTACTGAAAGCTGGGGAAACAACAACGTCACTGAAAAGAAACTCAGGAAGTTATAATCCGTCCATAATCCTGCTGAGCAACAGACGGACGGATGAACACGTGAAATCCTTGGGACGCACTTCATGTTTCTGGTTCGTCTGTGATGGGACTGAGACGTCTCCTGCTCTCTCTCTGATGAATTAAAAATATAATCTATGACAGGTAACCATCTTTGTTCAGAGGTCTCACTCTGTTTGAAACAAATGTGTTGGTTAAAAGCAGTTTGTGATCACGTCCCAAAAAACAGACCGCAGCCTCGGGCCCGTTGGTTTTCATTAAACATAAAACATCCAAACCATATTGACCAACTGGGGATTGAATGCAAAAAATAAATAAATAAATAAAAAAGATTAACGGTCCAAACATGTCGTCTCCACTCGTCTCCATGAGATCATCACATCTGTAATGTGCAGAGGACCAAAGATAAAAGCCTGATTAAAACGTCAGTGGTCGAAGCTGCTGGTGGAGACGTCGGCCTCAAACCGGTTCTGAGTCAAACGCGCTGCGGTCACTATCATGTGGGGACGTGACCTACATTAGAATGTCCTCGGTGGAGACGTGGTGGGATCAGTGTTGGCAGGAATCAGTCAGGACTGAGTGTTTTAAAAACCAAATGATTTTCAGGGTCGATTGTCTGGGCGACATCATCTCTGGATGAAAAGCAACAAGAGGGCGGAGCATGGAACCCTTTGAGGGAGCGGATCGACAGTGTCGCACATTTTAGCTGAAGAGCTGCAGCTCAGCAGTGAAAGTGTAACGTGGGTCTCCAGATCCACTGTCCTCTGCTGCTGTGTCTCGTTTTGAACGGTCACAGACAAATCCAATACAGTTCAAATAAACGGATCTGGCTGCAACACTGTTTGACCCTGAAACTCCAGAAGGGTTCTGTGGACTCAAACACTTCACCCATAGAGGTCAGCAGGTAATCAGTGAATTCTCATTTTTGGGTGAACTATCCCTTGAAGACAGTTAGAGAAAGAGGATATTCATCCATCATCTACACTGATATGTGGATGTTGTGTGGGGGTGCGGGGCCAATCCCAGCGGACATCTGGCGAGAGGCGGGGTCACCAGGGTGTCGCAGAGCCGACATACGGCTACACAACATTAACACTCACACCTATAAACGCCTCAGAGCCAATGACTAACCCAGCCTGCACGTCAGTGGACTGTGGAGGAAGCTTGAGTTACCCTCAGTGAAGACAACACAGAGACACGTGGAGAACAAACAAAAAGTGCAAACCGCTGCACCACTATGCCACGCATTCATCTCAAGGCTCATTTGGGTTATTACTGTCTGTTGCTGCAGCTCCTCTTTTCAGCCTCTGTCTCAAACACTTTTTAACTCTGCATCACAACGAACCTTTATAAAACACTAAAGGAAAGAAACACTGAAAAAAGCACCAAATGTCTCCTTCAATAAATGTGACACCTCGTTTAAAATCATACATCAGACACATGGAAGCCAGGGATCTTGTTTCCTACGAGACGAATGAGCTGCTGCAGAAACATAAATTCTAGACGACAGCGTTGAGGAGGCGACGTCACTGCCCTCGTCTTTCAAAAGCCTGAAGATACAGATGAGACATGTCTTCTCTGCTCTGTTCACACAGTCTCTGCAGTGTCCGCCACCTTCAGGGTTCGATGGGACATTTAACACGACGCCGTGAAGCACGAATGTGAAACGAGCAGATTGTGGAGGAAATCTCTTTCTGATGCACATCACTTTTTCCACCATTTACACAATGAGGCAATGGAGGCCTGGGGAACGGCATTTTCTTTGTGTGTGTGTGTGTGTGTGTGTGTGTGTGTGTGTGTGTGTGTGTGTGTGTGTGTGTGTGTGTGTGTGTGGGTGGCGGGGCAGGAGAGCGTCCAGGACTCAGCCAGATGATGTCATGGCCATTAAGGAGGTTGCAGCCATAAAGGAAGCCATTGAATCAAAGTGTCATTTTTCTGTGACGTCACACAGAAAAATGTTCCACAGAGGAAACAAGGACCCGTCTGACAATGAGGAGAAGTGGTTACTGTAGGTGAAGGGTGAGAATGAGAAGAGAAATATAAACTCCTGAGCCTGCTGGAGCAGAGGAGTCAGAACGGACTGAGTGAAGAACCCAAACTCTGCTGTTATTCCCAGAACTCTGCTGGTGACAGAGAGTCCGGGGGCCCGGAGCCTGAAAATGTGGAACAGTCGACGCACTGAGATCAGAAACATCTCTGTGACATCTGATTACACTTTCACTTACAGTTGTTTTTACTTTATTTTCAAAGCTGTATTCAGGCGACTCGTGGTCTCAGATGACGTGTTTGAAACCGTATCGCCGACCACAGGCTGGTGTGCTGCTTCTTCTGTGTGGTGTTCCGCAGGGTTCGATTCCAGGTTCCTGATAGTTTTACTTTTTACGCTCAGGTCAGAACAGGAAACACTCTCATGAAGTAGCCACTGAACTTCTCACGTCTGTCTCCGTCTCACGTCTGTCTTCGTGACCGATGTAATTATTGCCCGACAGGTGATAAAGTATGGACCACGTGGACAAAGTCTCCAGCAGCTTCTGTTCAGGGCTCAAAGATACAGAGAACTATATTCATCCATATCATTTCTATTACTCAAAATCTATATTGACCATCAGGCACTTTGGCTGATTCGTGCTTTACAACAGAAGTATTCTAAGTTTTAACGCCCTGTTGAAACCAAACACGCTCTGTTTTCAATCAATTGGGGAAAACCCCTCATTTCTTCCAGGAAACACAGATTCAGTCGTTTATGCTTCAGCTCTCAGAAGCTTCGCTTGTTCTCTCTCGTGCAACACAATTCTGAAATAATTCTACTGTCAGAGACGTTGCCAGGCTGAGATCCGTCTCTTTAATAAAATCTAAACCTCGATTAAACTTCAGCTCTCTGCCTGTATTTGGATTTAAAGTGGTGAAAATGGTCGACAGCTCAGGAACCACCAATGGTCTATAAAGAGCTCGGCATGAGTCAGTGATGATCAGTCGTCCGTATAATTTTGGTTTAATGGTTGCATTACGACAGCTCCTGTTTTTACGTCACCAATGTACTTAATCATTTAACGATTTATAATTTATTACAACGTCATGTTGTATTGTATTTTTGTATATGATATAAATATATGAATATATTCTAGTGTGTGTTTGTGTTCTGTTTTTAACGTGGCTGCAGATTTATGGACGAAGCCTCAAACATTATCACCACCACTCACACTTCCAATAACAATATCTCACCTTAAAATACTTGAACACAAGTAAAAGTCCTGCTTTTAAAACTATGCACGAGTAAAAGTAAAAATATATCTGCGATAATGTACTTAAATAATGTTATATACATCACCCTGGATCCGTGTTATTGATGCATTAATACATGGAAGTGGAATATTTATGTTGCACTTGTTCATTTACTTTTATCTTCTTTTATCAATCGAAGTAATAAGTATGTTCATGTGTGATATTCTAATCTTCAAAATAAAACTAAATACAGTTTAAAATTTGGAGTAAAAGTACTCCGTAGCAGAAAATGGAAATACTCAAGTACATAAACAAGTGTTCCAACATCAGAGTTGAGGAATTTACTTTTGAATTACTTTCCACCTCTGGAAATAAAAATATTTGGGAACAATAAATAAAAGACAAATATTGTTTGCACCATTATTTCGAAATCCCACAGAATGCACGTTTTTATCAAAGCAATAAATGTTGGTCTCTCACCTGATGAGGTTCTGCAGGAGCTGCCTGCTGGAGTTCCTTCTTCTGTTGGAGGACATGGTGGACTGGGCTGCACCGGGTCCTGGGTTCAGGTTCAGGTCTGTGGTCCTGGGTTCAGGTCCTGGTCTGTTCTTGTTTCTGGAGTCTTTTCTTACAGCTGCTCTCTTCTTCTTCTCATGTCAGCCTCCCTCTCTCCCTCTCTCTCTCTCTCCCTCTCTCTCTCTCTCTCTCTCTCCCTCCCTCTCTCTCTCTCTCTCTCTCTCTCTCTCTCTCTCTCTCTCTCTCTCCACCCTCCATGTGGTTTTCATTGAAGCATTTTGACACCCTCCACCCCCCACCCCCCCCCCCACCTCTCCCTCACCCTAACTGGGGTCATGTGACTCTCCCAAGGGGAAAGTAACATGATATCATAACAGTGGATCGGTCACAATATTGTATGCATGTACGGTTTTACCATACAAGTCAGGTTAACACACACACACACACACACACATGCATGTAAACAGTCTGTGACCATAGTGTTTCTATTTTTATCTTATTTATAGTTTTGAAATCTGTTTCAATTCTTATTTTATTTCCACATTAGTACTTTTTGGAGCTGCTGTGTCTGAATCTAATTTCCCCTGAGGATGTTCAGTGAAGGTCAATTATATATATACATATTATATATTATATATTATATGATCTTTAGAAAACAAAGGAAAAACAAAAGAACCCATCAGGGATTGATCCGAACTCATATTAACATATTAACTGTGGGAAGGTAAAGTAAAAATGATCAAATCGATATTTACTTTGATCACTTCGTCATCATCTGTTCTCCTCGGCACACGTGATCGAACATGTTGGAGAACCTGACCCAGGTTGTATCATGTGTTTGTCCGTCTTGTCTCTGCAGACGGGTCTTTATGACTCTGGCTTTGTGTTTGGGCTCCTCGTTCTGCTGCAGATTCAATAAGACGCCTCAGTGATGGTTCTGGATGATGGAAAAGAACCCAAACACCTGACGCACCTGAGACGTTTGCACAGAACAAAAAAAGACTTATTGTAAAGTAGTTCGTAAGATTGAAGGAATAATAAATGAGTTCACAGTCCAAGCCGAGCTTTTGTCTTCAAGGGACCTTTAAAAAAGGGAATTCTCGTATTTTTGCAGCCACTGCCAGCGTGTCACAGCTACTGGTGGAGGCCGACTGTAAATACCGTCAATTCACACCCCCACATTTATTACCACAGGGCCCAAGGATGAAAAACACCAGAATCCCCCTTTAATGCGTCTTGGGCTCAATAATTTCTGGGAGGATATCTGAGGTGAAACGATTCTGGACTGAGGAGAAGCCGTGTCTTTGTTGTGACTGTGAAAAGTTCAGATATGAGCCTGACGACGAGGCTGAAGCAATAACGAGCTGGATCTGGTTTCTGTTCACGAGCTTATGAATAAGATATGTCAGCTCGGAACAGGAGCAGCTGCTGGAGGCGCCGAGTCGACCGGCGGCGTCCACGCTGAAACTCACGGCTGACCGCCACAGCCCTGAGCCTCAACACCGCCCTGTGTGTGTTTGTGTGTTTGTGTGTTTGTGGTCAGACTCTCAGATTAGAGACTCAGCTCCTGAACACAAAGACACAACTGGAACTTTTCTTTGAAAAAAACCTCCCTTCCTCCAAAACACACAGCTGTGCATTAGGTCACCCAGGCATTTCCAGCCAACACTGATCTACACACACACACACACACATCGGTTGCCGTGGTAACACTCCCACAGCACTTAACACAGCTCGGTCTGAGGTCGATTGGCAACGCCCCCCCGGACCACCAAACATTCAACACTTTCACACAAAACAACACAAAAACAACACACTGTCGATTTCCAACAAACCGTTAATCACAGCAGCTCGTTACACGACTGATAATTATACATCATTTATTGTTGTGAGTGTTTTGCGCAGCTCATTTTCTGGACTGAAATATTCCAATGAAGAGAAAATAAATCTCAAAAGCAGAGACGATGAAGAAACATTCAAAAGTGGATTATTTCTCTGTGTGGTTGTTTTTCAGTCTAATGTTTCCACAGTAAATTCAAGTTCTCATATTCTCACACTATTTGATTTACTGCTTCATGTGATTACAAACATTTCCACTCACAGAATCAGTTTCATCAGTGGATTATTTGTAATCACTGTGAAGGAGTAAAGGGACGAGATGGAGAGATGTTAAACATCATAACGTCCGGACCCGGGGGGAGTGAAGACATGTCAGTGCTGTCCATCACCCATCAGATCAACCTTGCTTTTAATTTGTTATCCTTCATAAAGTCTTATAATTACAACTGAGAGTAAATCATTCATTCACGTTAACATCCTCCACAGTGTTTTGATGTTTCATCACTATTTGATCCCGTTGTTATTTATTGAGTCAAACTTTCACTTAATCAACCAGATCCATTCTTTTAACCCTCAAATACTCTCGTTCATCTCTAACTGAGCAAACACCGATGTTCACATATTTCAGTTTAGCGAGTTAGAAAAATCATCAACACGCCAACTCACTGATCGTGAATCTTCGGGATCATCTCCGGCTCATTCAGACATTCTCAGGAGCTTTTTACTCTGGAGATTGTCCGGAGTCTGACTCGGCCTTTTGTGTTCTCACGTAGAGACTTTTCGGAGTTCAGTGCAGAAGATTCAACAAACAGTTTTTTTTATTTCTTGTATCAAATTTCTTTGTGAATCATTTTAAACTCCGGTTGATCTCTCTCCTCTGGATCCTCTCCTGTGTTTCACGGCTCTGTTCCCTCTGTCCTCAGCGAGGCCGATGTCACTGTTTGACATGTTTCCCAGACAATCTGATGAACCTGAGTCTGGTCCTGAAGGTTGCAGATCCAGTCTCGGCTCTCGGCTCAAATCATCCCCCCTCCCGCGTCCGCCCCGTCAGTCTCTCACCACAGTAAACACTGCCAGCTGTCCCATAAAGACGGCACCAGGCGCAGCCGACCCGGTCCAGACAGATGAGGGAATGGATTCAAGGTGAGTGACGTCAGGGAGGAACACGAGGAGGCTGAAGCTGGTAGTTCGCTGGAGGCGGAAAGAATGTCTCAGGAAAAGGTCTTTGTTTCAGCAAAACAAACTTTAAAGAATAAATAAATAACCAAGTGTGGAAAATACAGACTCACTCAAAGTTACAAGGTGAATATTGGACTTTGATCATTTTCCTTCTCTGCCAAAGCAGAACTTTGTTTTTTCTCACTTCCTCGTCCCGACAGCATTTTGCTGTCAGATGTTGAGATAAAGAAGACGACCTGGTGAGATCATGTGTTCACTGTTTCCCCAGCGATGCATTTAAAAAAATACCTGAGCGACTGCGCAACTCGGCAGCAGGATATGAAGTCTGAGCGTCGGGTTTATAGAACCTCAGAGAGTCTGTACGTGATCACATCCGCAAAATAAACTCAACTCTGACGTCAACTTTTCCAGAGGTGAAGGTGAGAATGAATCAGCTCCTGACTCCGATTCCACTCTGGCTGTCGACTGTTTTCTTTATTCTGCACAAAATCACTTGGATCAACACATGAAGCTGAACTCAGGACCAGAAGCTCCAGAGAAGCTCGTAAACGTCTCTGAGGCAGCTGAAGGGTCAAAGTTCAGATTTTTCGTCAGATCACTCTGAGAGTTTTAGCTCGGCGGAAAAGCCTGAGGTTAAAGGTCATGAATTCAACGCAGAGCAAAGCATCATGGGAAACATCCTCCTCTGTGATGGATGAAACAGTTCAGTGTGTGTGTGTGTGAGGAAATCTGCCACCTGGTGTAAATATAGCAGCACTGCATGTTGAAAACCAGAGAAACAAAATGAGTTCATTTTCTACCGAATCTTTATTATGATTCACTTGGTTTGAACCCGAATGATTAAAGTTTGTTCAACTTAAAGTTGAAGTTATGACACAAGTGATGACATTCATTTGAAAAAACTAAATTCAATTGAATTTTTTGTTTGTGCATTCCATCATTTTTTGCCTTTTTATAAACATTTTCATCAAACATCCATCCAGTAAAACATGATTTATTTAGATTGAAAGATAAATACAAAATATAAATGAATTCATATGTGAGTTTATTGATTAAAGGTGCGATGAGATCCAACATGTTCAAGGATTCAATATTTTAAATAAGGTTTTCTTATTATTTTTAATAAGAACAATAACAAGATTTATTTGTAAACTACATATCAAAGCTATTAAGTGCTTCACAAGTTTAAAATATTAAAAATTAATAAAAGTAATAAATAAATAAATAAAATAAAGATTAACCCAGGCAGGGATGAAAACAAATAATTGAAATGAATGATTCAAGAAAGGATATTAAAGCAGATCTTTCTAATCTCAGCTGGTTAAATTCACCGATCAGACAAAAAGACGACTATCGTGATATCTCTAAAATCTTAAAAGTTCATTCACAAATTTCATCGTTTGCAACCAAGATTATTTTTCATCTTTATTTGTGCAACTTGTTTCATCAAGTTTTTTTTTAGTTGCACCAGCTGCGTTCAGAGAAACGACTCCCTCGTCCTAAACCTGCTGACTGCACTGAAATAAAACAAACCTATGACATGAACAGACTGAAATGATGTCATTTGTCCACACACACACACACACACACACACACACACACACACACACACACACACACACACACACACACACACACACACACACACACACACACACACACACTCTTCTGGAAACGTCCCCATGACACATCTGTGAAACATTCCTCAGCCAGTTTCATTAAACACACTCAGGAGTCAGATGTTTAAAAACAGGAACATCGAGTCTCAACTAACTCCTGATCCTTCGTCCAGTTTTTAATACGGAACAGATCTGAGCTTCTTTTAATTTAGAGTTGTTATCTGCTTCCAGAGTTAGAGAGTGAGATCTTCTCTTTCGTCCCAGACGTTTCACTCCCAAGATAGCAGCAGTGGAATCCCAACGCCTTGTGTAAGAGAGTGTGTGTGTGTGTGTGTGTGTCTGCAGTGATGTACACAGCAACGATCACTGACGGACAAACAGTATCATGTCCAGTGTTTCCATTACAACACGGTGTGAGCTGAGTGTTAATCCCTGCCTCCATCTCGACTGAGCTCAAACAAACAGCTCAGTTTTAAACCAACCACCTATAAACTATTTAACGTTTGTTTTTTTATCTTAGCTGGTTCCTCTTTCATGCAACCTTCCATTTTTCTACAGTTTGATTAACCTCGATTACCGGCTGTCTGCAAATGACTGCAGATAAATTAAAAAGCCGATAAGAACGCAGATTCTAACGTCAGTAAATATCTATTATTATTATTATTCTCTAGTATTTACAGTCAAATAGACCATTAAGCACCGTATGCTTTAGGGTATCATAGATACAGTTTGATTGACAGCTCTTACCGTCCAATGGGTGGGCGTTTCATGCCCTCAAGCTCCCCGTCAGGCTCCACCCCTCGCTCCTCCAAATATGGTGACTTCTGGTTTAAAGAAAACCAAGATGGCGCTGGACAAGATGTCAAACTGGAGCTCACAAACCAGCGGGTGACGTCAGGATGGGGTCGGCTGTAAGATTTATTTTTTTAAGGGTTTTTCTAAAGTAACGATGCACAAACAGTTTTAATCGCAGCTGACGTGTTGGTTTTAATGAGCAGAACATGATCTATGACAGAATCACTCGTTAAGTCTTAAGTGTCGTATAACATCTAGCATCTAAAGACCAAACACTCAAACTGTGTCATGTGAACAGAGACGGCAGAAGCAGAACATTGTGGGAAGTGTTGATGGTCTTTAAAAGTAACAGAGGAAGTTCCTTGTCTCTGAACAGTCTCGGATCCTGACGTTGCCCGTGTCATTCTTGGATAAGGTTCCGCAGTGCTGCTGCTCCAGGGGGCAGACGGGCAGGCCAGAGTACAACAACTCTGCCCCGTTCACCCACAACCAATCACCGGCCAGGAATCGAAGGCCTGTCCACACCTGAGGACAAGAGACAACCGATGGAGCTGATTTTAAAACCATTGAAGTAAAGAATAACATCTCGTCGTGGTCCGACGGCTGTTTCCAGCTCACAGAACCATGTTGCTGAGACCCACCTCGTCGCTGTTGGCCTCCATGACCCTCCTCATCACGTAGCTGTGCTCCTCTCCAGGCTGCACGCTCAACAGCTCGTGGTTCTGGTTTCCCCCCCTGAGCGCTCTGCAGTGTTCCAGCGCCTCCTCCCACGTCTTGTTCTCCTTCACCAGGACCAGGTTGTCCCAGTAGCACAGGAAGGGGAAGCGGGTGGAGCAGTTTCGGGCGGACATCTGTTTACCCAGAGAGGAGATGGAGACACAGTCGCCGTTGTCGTCGCTCGGCTCAGCTTCAGACCAATTTCTGTACTCTGACAAGCCTCTGCTCCACACCCATGCTCCCCCTGCAGGACAGATGGGGAAGGTGAACATGTGTCTGTTTATTTGTTGTTATAAAATGGATGAACAGAAAAACAGTTGCAGCCTCAGAGTTGAAATTAATAAATATATTCACCTCAACACTTTTCTCATCTAGTTGAGTCCTCAAGGATTTTCAAACCTTTTATTCAGGAAGTAAAAGTGACCGACTTGAAGGCGCTGGGCTCTTTGCTCAACCAGACAAGCTTTACGTCATCATCTTGTCCAGAGCGTTTAACGTCCGAATAACAAAATGTTTGTGCGTCCACCTGAGCACACATGGGCGTGGTCAGGTGTGCTGACACATGGCTACCGTAGGGCGACAGGAAGTGAACGTACGCTTGATTTGTAGTCATCAGTGACGTGTTTCACTGTGGTTTTAAAGACGGATTATCAGTTGGATATGTGTTTTCATAGGCGGGGGCAGAATGTGCTCAACGATGGAGCGATTATCAAATGAAGCTGTTAAAATATCAATCTGCTGTTTTATGAGTGCATCAGGCTTTTAAATGGAAGGAGAGATGACAGCCATTGGTTTATTAGAATTTAGTTTATTTTACTCCTGTTTTTCCTCTTTCGTTGGTTTATTAATCTGTGAGTTATTGTTTTTATTAAAACAAAAGAAAGACAACTCACCAGTGGATGAGTTCATGCAGACGTGGCTGGTTTGAGTTTTACCGTCTCTGTGCAGTCCCGTCCAGACGGGGAAGTCCTGTGGAAGAACAGCCTTCTTCAGGTCGGAGCCCTTTTTGAAAGTTGACAGGTCGTCGAAAACATCCCTGCAGTACGTCTGGGCCTCCGACCACGTCTTGGACTGAGGTATGAACGTGTAATGGTAATGGCCATGGTAGCGCTTGTGACAGATGAAGAAAAAATAGTAGCCACAATCGCTTCCGTAAACCCTGTGAAGAGAAAAAACAACAGCGACTGAGTTACAGTGAAGAAATTCAATCACTTTATTCTTTTATTTCTTCGATCTGGTTTTATGTTGCACACGACAGCGTGACTCAACTTCTCATCTCTGTGAACCTCGTATTTCTTTAGGCCAATATGAATAAAAACAGAGAGATTATCGATGTGAAGGAGAAGAAAGCTACTTCAGTCTAATCATAAACGATAAAACTCCTAAATTTGACAAAACTAATCTAGTGAAGAAACAATAAAATAATGACTCATATTATTGGAAACAAGCTCAGTGCCCATTGTAAATCTGTGATTTAAACTTTTGAGTTCATCCTACCTGGTTTATCTGCACTGAAGATTTCATAGTCAGTGTTTTTCATCAAATCAAACTAAACTCTCTTTAACTTGATATAAAGCAACAAACCAACGTTGTGCTTTTAGTTTTCAGAAAACCTGATAAAGAGAAAAGTGATTCTAAATATAAATATAAAGTATTTCAATATAAAGTATTTCAATATAAAGTATTTCAATATAAAGTATTTCAATATAAAGTATTTCAATATAAAGTATTTCAATATAAAGTATTTCAATATAAAGCAGCCGTTTTAGGATGAAGAAAAACAACAATTTGTACAATTTAGATGAAACACTTGTGAAAACATCACCAGGATGATTCTATATTCACTTTCTGCCAATAAATCCTTTCACCTAAATCTTACACACTGAACCTTTAATGAATCAGGACTGAACAAACCTCCACATGCATAGAAACTGTTCAGTGAGAAAACACAACAACACCTGGAGATCAAGTGGGAATCAACATGGACACAACCATCTGTCCAGGAAGGTTCCCAATGTGCCCAGGCATTGAAGTTGGTTCCAGCTCTGTTCGACCAAATCCAGTTACCCCAAGTAGAATAGTTGTTCCTTTCTCTGAACAGGCCGATCCACGCGTGATAATTCTTTATGTCCAGATCGTCTGAATCCGTCGGTGAATATATGACGGCCAAGTCGCGGTTGTATCCTCTGTTTGGAGAAGAGTCAGAAAGCAAAGTGACACCATCAGCAACAGATGTTTGAGGTTTTTACTCGTTTGTTTTGTGACGGGGATGTGACCTGAGTTAACCTGTCCCTGTTCGAGGCACCTGGGCCCCACCTGAGTTATTCAAGAGAAGCGTCTCCTTCTCTTTTGTCACGGCTTCTGAGCCGGGTCGCGACAGTTTCATTTTCCTTTCTCCAGTTTTTCTACATGATGACGATGCAGTGATCTATTAAAATGAACATTTAAAGTTCTGCACGGTCCGGCCCCCGTTTAAATTACCAGTCATTAACGCCCAAGGGTCCAAACCGTGATCTGAGATCTTCCAATCAATAATTCCTGAATCGAGGCTGGTAACTAAGGCTGGTAACTAAGGCTGGTAACTAAGGGTGGTAACTAAGGCTGGTAACTAAGGGTGACCATGAATCTGCCTGAGGATATTAGACGTTCATTAGCACTTTACCTGTTTTTAATTTAACGCTTAAAACATATTGTTATAGACAATAGACAGATTTTAAACTATTTTAATGGATGTGGGTTTTTTTCTCTGATGTCCTTTTTATTATTTTTTATTAATATTACAAAATGGAAATGAAGTAACTGGAGTACTGACATTTGCAGATCACTGGATCTCACTGAATGGTTTAAAGGTTTTTTGCATTAACTTGTGTTTCTTTTATCCTCTTCTTCTGACGTTACTTTAAAATCATGTTTTGTTTGTGTTTTTATTCTGTGACGCACCTTGTAAGAGTTATTATTATTACAATGATGATCAGCATCATTACTACACGTGTACACACAGAACGCAAGTTACATATTTCAACAAAAAATGTGACTTAGGAAGAGAAGCTCACCCTCTGCAGAAGCTTTGAGCGTCGCCCCAGGAGGAATGAGGATGTCTGTAATATTCATACTGTTTCCTGAGCACTGATCCGAATCCAGACACCGCAGGAGTGCAGAGGAGGAGGAGGAGGAAGGGTCCAGAGAGGTCGCTCTTCATCATCATCATCATCATCATGATGATAACACTGCTGGACAGACAGCATCACTGTTATGAAACCATATGTGCTTCTGTGAATGAAAATATTTCCTCATGAAGCTGCACCGTCAGACAAACATCGACCCTAACCCCCAAACCCCGAAACCCTAACCCCACCTTCGATCCTTTGACTTCTGCAGTAGAGAAAACTGGAGTCAAACTTCAGAAATCGTCCTCTGACGTCACTCTGTCCCCTTAGAGAAGTCAAACAACAAGACAACGTATGTCAAGTGAAGAAGTGAATAAAACTACACGAACAAAACAAACCTACATCATCTGTGAGATAAATGATTTTAAATTATAACTTCATTTAAGTCATGATTGATGAGCTACTCCTTCGTTTCCACACTTTACTTAAAGACTTTTCACTACTGAAGATATTCCATCTTTAGTCAAAGGTTTCTTCTCATTTTACTCTCTGCTGAATAACCGAGGCGTCGCTCTGCGTCGTTACCTGATGTGAGACGTCTTCAGTGAGAATCAGCCTCTGCTGCTGGATCAGCCTCCAACTTTAAGCTGTAAGACTCACTGCTTTGTCTCTGGACACTCATTTGACTAGCAGACACGCAGGTCAACTATCAGCTGCACAAATCATTTGACTCTGAGCAAATGAGCGAGAGATTTACCTACAGACCTGAAACAATCAAAACTTTAAGACACGAGACGCAGGCAAATGAAACCTGCTGCATCGTTGTACTGTTCCGTCGTCAGGGTTACACGTGGAGACACGAGGCGTCGGCAGGAAAGTTAGAAAACGCTGCTTGGGATTTATTGACCTGCGTTCAGCCGTAAAATAAAACATGTTTATGGTCCCATTACTTTCTGAGGGAGGGGAGTTTAGGAGACGTTAAACTAAACATGGCAACAAAATGAAATCTGTTCTGAAACCAAAATAAATCAAATTTACTGAGTCTACATTTAGTTTTTCTCAGAAAACTCAGTACAGACAGAATATCTAAAGTTAGTATTTCATCATAAGTCACTGTTAATGCCGATATTCGCTCATTGTTCAGATACTGATCCTGTTTTATATCTCATCCGATAAAGCACAAGAAATTCAGCCGAAGATTTCTTTTCCAGAACATCTGTTTAGTTCCAGAAACCTCATGTTCATCGTTTTGGTTTTATACTTTTCATGATCGTTCATGGCCC
Source organism: Paralichthys olivaceus (assembly GCF_024713975.1). Classification (NCBI taxonomy): domain Eukaryota; kingdom Metazoa; phylum Chordata; class Actinopteri; order Pleuronectiformes; family Paralichthyidae; genus Paralichthys; species Paralichthys olivaceus. The sequence goes on from NC_091093.1 coordinate 29,628,676, forward strand.
AAGAGAGCGCAGGGGGAATATGGATCCATTTGGACATGTGATAGAATATAAATCAGGTTTGAATAAACAGGCGACCAGCGCCCTGCAGCAGTCAGATAAACCCGGGTGGATCTTTCTGCCAAATCATTGTGATAATTTGATTTTATTAACAACCAGTTTTTCTCAGATAGAGGTGACCAGTTTGTGAAGATTCTCCAGCTTCTGTGAAGTTGAGCTTCAGTGAACTAGTTGAAGAGGAAACGTGAGTGAGCTGTAAAACATTAGTTGATGTAAAGAAAGTTCATTTCAGCCAATTAGATTTTTTTTAATTAGCAATAGACTTTATCTGCATCAAGGATCCTGCACCAGTTGGGTCGCACCATGTTTGTCCACACTCCGCTGGACACGGCTGCGTCAAATAGCCGACAGTTGCGATGTTTGTTAGCATTCAGCGTTACAGCCCTGCTCACCTATAGCTAAAGGTTTAAGCAGCTTAGCTAATTAGCTTGTGAAACACAAATAATTGCAGGAGAGAAAAGAAAATGTTTTGCATCGATGAAACGTAAAGAAAGCAGCTCCAACGAAACCAGACGAACTCAATGAATTTATTCAAAGGGATGTTAAATTAAATATCTTCACCTGAATCCACTTTAAGTAAATAAATCAAAATATTCCTCATGGATCTTCAAATATTCATGAAAATTAAATAAAGTGCAAGAAAAAATTCTGCATATTTGGCTTTATTATGCATTTAATTGATGCTTTTAGAGTAAACTCTGAATTATATCTGAAACAAAGAGGAAACACATCATTAATAAACATTTTGTGACTTTAAGACTTAAAAGCTTTGAACTAAAATCATAGTCACAGTTGATCCACCCAGTTTTCTTCAAACTGAATCCGTCCTCACCTGGGTGCGACATGCTCCTCTCCAGCTGCTTGAACGATTCCACCGTCAGCGTTCGGATCTCGTCATTCAGCCGGCGTTGTCCGTCCAGGGTCAGGTGCCAAAAGCACGACTTCCTCTTCTCGTCTCTGCGCAGCTGGTTGCAGGTTTTGCGGAAGCTGTTGCTGAAGCACAGGTTGTGTCGGATGGTGTTTTTCCAGCCGTCTGGAGCCGTCTGAAAGAAGGGGAAGTGCTCTCTGGAGAAGGGCAGACCACGGTGCAACATGTTAGAATCCTGCTACTCCGCCGTTAGAGACGATACACTGGCCTTTTAAAAAGTTCCTCTTTCCTTTTAGTGAACAGAATGTATGATGAAAAATCCCTTTAACCTTCACATAAAACTGTCGGGTGCGTTTGCACACGCGATGACATAATGACCTGATGAAGTTGTAAATCTGCTGGACCTTCAGGCTCCCGCTGTGGCTGCTGTTGAGCGCCAGAGCGATGAGGATGCAGTAATTCACCGGCGGACGAGGCCAGCGTTCTGGAGTCAGGTTCTTACTGTCCTGCAATAAAAAGGTGAAAAATAAAACCCGTCAGTCATTCCACTCACGTTGTGTGTGTGTGGATTTATCCTCTTACATTTCCAGAGCACTGGAAGAAACAAGACGACGCCGTTACGGCTCAAACATGAGATCTTCAGGAAAGTCTTGGTCTGATGTTCGCCCTGTGATATCAGACTCAGGAGGTCACCGTGACCTTTGACCTTATTCTAATACATTGCTCAGTGAGTACAAGTCAACATTTGGGCCAAAAGATTCCCTCAGGACGTTCTGCAGATAACACGTTCACAGTGACGTTAACCTTTGACCTCCAAATTATAATCAAGTTATCCTTGAGTCCAATTAACAGTCTGTTCCAGATGTTGTGAGTTCCCCCCCAGGTGTTGCTGATACATCACGTTCACAAGACCGTGAAGCCTCTTCGACTTCGGTCAGTTCATTCTCCACTCTGATTGAACAGTTGTACGAAATTGGACAAAAACAAGGCCAGCGGCCACCAGGTGTCGCCAAAACTAATCTGCTTCATCAGTTCAATTAGTGTCACCACAATTTAAACCAATTATTGCTAAAAGCTGATTGGTGCACACGATCAGTATGAACTGCTCATCAGTTTGAGGATATAAACATATTTCTGGCTTCCCACTGAGTGACCCTGGTGTCTGATCACAGGTCTGATGTCCTCACCCTGACTTTGGTGGTCCTCCCCTTGCGTCTGTTCTTGGCCGGTCGACAGGAGACGTCTTCATCCTTGATCTTGAAAACATAGTTTGTGTGCAGAGCTTTTTATAAACGGTCGATGGTGCAGAGTGAAGTGAGAAAACTTTGTGCTCATCCTGCCTGGTTTATCTGCACTGAAGATTGTATAGTCAATGCTTTTCAATCACATGAAGGAGAATATTCTTTATTTATTTTCACGAGCGTAGTTAAATGTATAAGTTTGAATGATTCACTGAACTGATGTCCTTTTTTCCACAATCTTCAGACCCAACTTTTCAAAATAAAGGCTACATAATTCAGCTGGTTATAAAACATTACAACAGCCGACTGAACTGTACCATGAACTCAGTGGAACCAGGGTGCAGCACTTCCTCCTGGTGGGCAAACATGTGGAGCTCTGCTCCGGCTGCAGGTTGTTTGTCTGCAGGATTCAGCAGAGACGTTTGGATTTCCTCCGCAGGTTCACAGGAAATCTGATGATCTGCAGCACTTGGTCCAAACGGGATCGGACAGACGATGTTCGGATTCACCAGCAGCCACGGACTCGGCTTCACAAAAGTGTCTGACGGACAAATAAAGGCAAAACATGGCAGACTTTAAATTTGATTTGTATTCTCATCAATAACTTTATTTGAGACCTGGTGGGAAATAACAAACCTGCAGACACAGAACAGGATTTTGATAAAGGGAAGAGTTAAGATTAATACATCTTTATAAAAATGGAGCAAAATCACTTCAAATGGAGGCAGATCATTTAATGCAAAATACAAATAACAGTGGACTGAGAAAGGAAAAACCTAAATCATAGTGTGACCCCTCTGGAAATGCTTCATGAATTAAAGTTTCTCAAACAAAAAACAAACTTCTCACCCTGGTTTTGTGAGAATTTTAGTTTTCTTCCTCTCTCACCTGATGTTTTATCGTAAAAAACGAATTCATCTTTCCTCCTCGAGGCTCTGACAGACGGCCTCTGCACCACGAACTGATCAGCCAGTTTCTCATCTGTCAGAGAAACACAAACATCACACAAGGAACTTTAACCCGATTCAAACTTCTCCTCTCTTCCTGAGCGTAAATGTGAAACTTCAAGTGGAGCTTTCTTCTGACTCTTCTCTGTGACGATCGGTTTCAGTCCTCTGTGGGGTTCTGTGCTGCATCTCTCTTTCAAACAAAAGCAAGAAAATCTCATCACCGTGGTAAAACTGGTCGGAGATGGTCGCCAGTTTCAGCTCCTTGTCCAGGTCCCAGTCCGTGAGGCCCACGGTGCCGTGCAGGTCAAAGAGCCGAGCGCTGGTTTTCAGATGAAGGGTCATGTCTGGATGTGTTTGATTCCGTCAGTGCAGCAGAAGCTCTGAGGAGACGCAGGTTCACTCACAGGCCTGATCCTGATTAGACTTAATTAAAGCTGAGGAGAATTCAGCCGGTGCCGAGACACGTCTATGTCTCGAGTTACCACATTAAAATAAAACTTTGTGTTTCGTAAGTTAAACTGAGTCACGATAATGAAGAGTCTGAGTCTTCATCAGGTTCGATCCTGTGAACACAAACTCCTGGTGCCACATACCTGAGAGTCATTGGCACCAGCTGACAGGATGTGGATCCTGAGTCTCAGAAAGTGAAGTTTGGATTTTATTTTATGACTTTATTTAAATTCACAGGGAACTTTCTGCTGCGACTGGATTTTCAAACGTCGACTGAGAAGCGTTTGGTGGGAAAAGTCTCAACGACTATTTTAATTTCGTGCCGATGTTCAGGTGCCAAGTGGATAACGTTAAATCACTTCCGTTAATACGCTGAATCTTGATCATCTTGAGTCCTGATAACTGCAGAAGTGTTTTTTTTTGTGCCTCAACTTATTAATGTGGAAACTTGTTCATTACAAGTCGCAGCAAAAACATGTAAAGATTTCAGACCATGAACTTTGCCACATTGGAAATGTTTGAAAAAAATTGCATTTTCTTTTTGATTTTTTCGACTTTTATAAAAACTATAGTGATGACACGTTCGACTTCACGTCCTCGGAATAAATTACTGTCTCAAGGTCATTTCTGTAGAGCTGCATTTGTGCAGTTTATTTCTCTAACCACATTTACAATACACATTTCACAAGAAACAGAAATAAATCAATACATCATTTGTACAGCATAAGAAAAACAAAATCATATAGTCATCTTTAAATATCTATTTATCTTCTTTTTATAGTTTTAACATTACGTTTGTCATATACTCACAAGATTTTGCCTCATTCCAGCACGTTCATTGACAAACTTCACACAGGAAGAGACACGGCGACCAGAAGCTCCTGTTTTTTTTTTTTTAATCTAACCACAATCCAGGGCTCACACATTTCACTTGTTAGGTTTCGGGGGGAAAAAACCACAGTAATGACCAAACATGCCGACAAAACCTCGCACACAAAACAGAAATAAATAGAGATATATAGAATGTGCTGGAGACGCACACCGAGCAGAGGAATGTTTTCATGTCGGCTTTGACGAGCTGAAGGTCAGACGACAAGACGATGACCTTTGGTCGGCGATTAATCGAAATCATACAGTTTACTTCACCTTCAGCTCTTTCGTGTTCCTGCTCATCAGTATGATCCTAGAAAGGAGGTTGGTGTTTGCTCGAACACACTGTGTCATCAGGTTTAGACAGCGAGAGGGTTTGAAAGTCAAATCAGTCGCCTCCTTTACCTCATTAAAACAAGCACCAACCACCTGAGCTGATTTTCCTCTTGTTAAACTTTGTGTTAATTTGATTATAAGTTTTATTTTAAGCAACAATGAGCCTGACTGGGAATCACACGACAACAAGCAAACTCAGGCGTCCAGAACCAACTCACACCTGCGAGTGAAGAATGGACAAAATGTAGCGTCGATCTTTCACACCGAGCTGTGACCGGAGACGCGGTTCAAGACGAAAGACTGGATGAAATGACGACGGGAGGGAAGAAGAGGAGGAGGATGGAGAGAGGAAGGAGGAGGATGGAGAGAGGAAGGAGGAGCAGGTTTAAAAGATGGGAATGTAGTTGTCGATCTTGGCGCGGTGCCGCTGGGCGATGCACTCTGCGATCCACACGATGTTCCTGCACTCCTGCTCCTTCAGCTTGACGTAGGCGTAGAAGACGCTGAAGTGGAACTGGTTGAGGAAGGCGAGCTTGTTCAGCTTCACCTGAGACACGAGGAGACACGAGGAGACACGAGGAGGAGATTGAGCACACAAAGAGCATTGAGCCTAGAAAAACAAACACAGCTTCTACAGCAGCAGATGTGTCAATGTGTCTTCACCCATTGTTCCGCACCATATTAAGCGCCCAAGTATTTATACGCATACTTTCTATTGTACTCAGAATCTCTCTGCCCGACGCCAACTTTGTCATCCAGGTGTCAATCAACAACAAAGCACGAGCTGCTGAGCCACATCTGTGTTCAAATTATCATTAACTCCACCACTGCACTCCATGACCCTTTGAATAATGTCTATTCAAATAAACTCCTCTGCACCAAGTGTGTTTGTGACGCAGCTGTTCTACAATACAAAGTCATGGACTTTATAGATAGATGGACAACGCTCCCTCGCCTCCTCCATGTTAGCGAAGAGGACGTGGACAGAGCTGAAGGTCCAAGCAGAAGTTTCTGTTATTCACTCACTTCTTTTAACAGTTTTTGTTCCAGTGATCACGTTTTGCAGATTAAGTTGATTTTCTACGACTTTTTTAATGACACAGAAACGGGCTGAGACGTCTTGATTGACAGCTGATGCTGAATCGCAATCGGTCGAGTCCAATGCTACATTAGCATGCTAACATCGACAACGCTAACTAAACCTGACAGTTATCAGGTGCAATGTCGTTTTAGCGCGATAACGTGTCAGCACATTGGTCTGGAGCGTAGACTGTATATGAAGATGGACGACATGCAAAACAGACAAATCCAAGTAAGTCTGTGATTGTGATTACTACACAAGTTGTTACGTGAGTGTGAGTGTGTGTGTGTGTGTGTGTGTGTGTGTGTGTGTGTGTGTGTGTGTGTGATGACGATGATGTGTGTCACCTCGTGCTCAAAGAAGCGATCCTCCAGTGTTTTATCTCCAGGGTTACTGCCGGCGCCTTCAAACAGCAGCTTGTACTCCTGAGGACGTGGACAAGCAAGTTCAGACTCAGACTAATGATCAAAAACAAATCAGGCTGAATTCACTTTTTCTGGTTCAGTGGCTGCATGTTTAAATGCTCAGGTGTTCAGAGACCAAACGTTTTTGGACTTACAGGATAGAAATCAGCAACGGCCTTGACCTGCTCGTAGTCGTCGGCACGGGCCAGCTGAGCAAGGCCTTCTGGGTAAAGCTTGCCACAGTGAGGGAAGAGCTTGGCACGGTCCTCCTTGGACAGCTCGGTTCCGAACGAGTTGATGGTGATGATGAAGGCTCTCCTGTCGGCTTCGAACTGCGGCAGAGACCAGAAGATCAGCAAAACAACAACCTGAACCGAGACTTTGATCCACAGACAAAACACACTCGTTTCTATTCACTGAGAAATCAACCTGTGATCTTCGCGCCCACTGCTGCTCATATATAAACTACTAGGAAATGTAAATCCATCTATTAGAACCGGGCAGAGACTCACCTCCAGAATAGGACACATGGTGTCTGCTGTGGTTCCTCCAAGGTTAGAGCAGAACTTATAGAACGCCTCCAGATAAGCCTGAAAGGTCGAGGCACAAAATTAAGGAAACTATCAACTAGGAAACCATACTACTACTACTACTACTACTACTACTACTACTACTACTAATAATAATAACACATGGTCGATGATTTAGTGTCTTTAAAATCCCTGTAAGCAGCACATGAAAAAAATTGTCTAAAAGCTGGATTTAAAAATAGAAAATATAATCTTAGTGTAACAACCATACTAACAACATATTAAAAATAACATGGTTTTGAATCTTTTCCAATTATTTCTTAGGATTTTCAATCTCATGTTTTTCTATTTTCTATCAATAAAATGTACTATGACTCTTTCTTGCACTTCACTTCTTCCTGCCTTCAATTCTGTAAAGTAAAATACTTCATAAAAACACACAGTACATCACTAATTTAGTTTATCACGACGTTTTACCTTGTATAGTGTGTTACGAATGATTTCAATGTTCATCTCGTCCAAGTCCTGTTCAGATATACAGTCCTGGAAGAATGCAGCTGAAAAGAACATTTACATCCAATCAACAGAAAGTAAAATTTGAATGTTTCTATAAGCTTTGGTGCCATCTGCTGTTCAGGATGTAACGTTACGATTCAGTTTTTACACTCTGGTAGTAAGTTTGCGTTTGTGTGGAGCCACATACCCAGGGGCGTGTCCACCAGGATGGCGTTGTACAGCTCGGCGGGGGTCTGGGCGATGTTGACCGCCTCCATCTGCTCGAAGCTGCCCAGCGGGTGACACTTGGGCACCAGCTCAGAGATGGCCCGCTGGTGCAGAGTGCCCGTGATCAGCAGGATGACGTTATCGATCATGTAGCTGTACCTGAGGCCACATGGAGGAGAGGATTTGTCATGACGAAGTAGAACAACCAGCTCATCAGTGTGGAGTTAGATCCATTTTCTCATTTCTGCTTTTTGGTAGAATGAACATGAACCAGCAGGTAACAAGTGTTTTCCACTGTCTGTTAAAAAATGATCCTGGCTTCATCCCCTGATCTGGATTAACACAAAACACGAATGGGTTCTTCCCTGAACTGTGACACATCCTTCCACCAAGTGTTGTGGTCATCTGTGCAGTCGTTATTGTGTAATGCTGCTAACAGTCAGATTAGAGGGGCGCTCTGAGAGCACATATCCCCCACCATGTCAAAGCAGCGCTTCCCTTTAATTATCTAAGCTGCAGTGAGCAGTTTCATAATGAACCAAGAACATTTTAGACTTCTCACAATCACATAAGAGCTCTCTGACTTGGTGTTCTGTTGTGTGTAGCCAACAAATGGCATTAATGCTGTGTTCTGTTATGTGAGCACGTGTCTTTTACCTTTCACTCACAATCTGTAACCTGTGAGAGCAATGCTCGTGTGCATGTAACACCTTTGACTGAATTAATTCTATAGGAACAACGCAGAGAAATTTAAACCAAATTCCTAAAGCCACAGTTTTATTTGGATCTGCACCAAAATGTAATTGATATTAACCTGAACCAAACCACATCCTTCCACAATGTTTCCTGGTTATTCAGACAGTATTTTTTTGTGTGTTAACACAACAATGTATTTATTGCCTTAAAGCTTACGTGATAAAGTCCATGAAGCTGGCCAGTGGCTCATACGACTGGTTCCTCATGTGGCGAAACTCCACCACCATCTTCTCCTTCAGCTTGTCATCAATGACGGACACGGTCAGAGGCGACGCCTCGTTTGCCAGGAAGCTGCCATAGTCTGTGCTCTGCAGGTGGAGCTTCAGATCTGCATCGGAGACACATCAACAATGAGATCACAGATGATAGAGAATCGGTCTTCAAAGCCACGTGTGTGTGGCTTTGAGCCACAGCCGGGCACATGATCAGGGCAGCTCGTTTCTCTTTTATCAGAAGTTTGACTTCTTCTTTCACAACGACAAAAAAAAAAAAAAGAAGATCCGGAGCTAATTCATGAGCTTTGTCTTTACATTTGAGATTATTGTATTGCATCCAAGTTTTCAGTTATATATCTGTTAACGTCAACATGTGATGTTATCACATTTTATTCACTTATTTATTCTGTTCATTGTGCTTGTGAATAAAGGTTTTTATATTTGTTATAGCTTTAATTTATGTATATCCCATATTTTACTACATGTCAAAGACTCTGATTGTTCTCTCTCTTGCATTGATTTGAATCCATCATATTTCATTGTCAGCTGTTAAAGAAGTTTTGGATCATTATCTGCCCTTTTAGATTAATATAATAATAATAATAATGATATATTACAATATTATAATGTCACAACAACACAATTCTCATGAATACTTGGTGTAATCAATGAGAATACATGTGCTGGGTGGCTGACGAGGTTTCCCTCAGTGAGTTTTTGAAGTACATGAGTGGAACATTTGAAATATTTGTTGTAGTAGAAAAACACAAGAGATGATGTTCTGCACGTCACATGACTAAAACTACAGTAACATCACAGCTAGCTTGATCTGCAGCTGCTCTTGTATCAGTTCAACACTTTACTGAAGCTAAAGCTGCTGAAGCTCGTTGTTCCATCACAGTCGAGGGAACAAAGTCAAACCTTTCCCTGCTGTTGTTTCATTTCCTCTTTAATTAAAGAAAAAACCCATTATTGATCAATACACGACACAACACTGACTTAGCTTGAGTTAGCATTGTGCTAGCTGGGCAGCGTAGAGAACGACATTTTAATAATATTTAATAAAACTACTTCATGGATCGATATCACGCGTAAAGACTGGAGGAGTTTGATCTACAGTCAAAACTGAATGTTGCGTTAAATGATACGATTAAACGCGACATAGGCGTTGATGTGCCGGAGCTAACCGCTAACGACAGCTGAGGTTAGCCGGTGGGATTAGCTCCCGGTGGCGAGCTAGCGTGTTAGCCGCTAGCTGTGCGCGAACTCACCTTCCAGGGTCTCGCACTGGACGAGGTTCAAATAATCCGCCTGGGACAGAATCCCGGCTTTGAATCCCCGGACCAGCCCCTCCAGGTATCCGTTGTCCACGTTAAAGTACAGCTCGGAGAAAGGCATCCTGTCCGGCGTCAGATCCGAGTCCGCTGCGGGAGGAAGAACCGTGAGGCTAGCGCTAGCATCAGCTGACCGAACCACGTGACCGTCACCTGATCCGCTGTCGCTGCACGTGAAACATCTGAGATGAAAGGATTCAAAGAGGAGGAAGTTTATCTTCTCATAAAAACTTCTCTTTAGTTTGTGTGACAAACCTCCAGGGAGCGTTTCTCTGGTTTTCTGTCACCACAAAGAAAAGAATTCACTTTCTCCTCATCGATAGTTTATGTAAAATCTGAGAATCACGTCACCCTGTAGGAGGAGCTGTCTACTGTAATAACACCATTTAACGTTTGTATAAATATTACTATTATATTATGTCATTATCATATTACATTATGTATATATATATATATATGTGTGTGTCTGGAACTTTAATTCTTGCACATAATCATTACTTTTTTGCACTACTACTTAGGTGGACTGTCAGACTGACTGTCCTACTGTACAATCTGCACTGTCATTATTATACTGTTCCTGCACTGTCACACTTTAATATGTTCATCTTTTAGCTGTGTTTTTATAAAGGAAAAAAAAATACAAAGAAAACTGTACATTTGATTTTTTTTTACTTTTTTTACTTCTTGATTCTGTCTGATTTCTAAAATCGGTAAATCGCTGCTGTAACAAGAAGAGCTGCAAAAAGAAATTTCAATGTTGAATGTTGGTGACAATGTTAAACACTGACAATAAAGGATTCTGATTCTGATTCTCAGAATCAGAATCAGATTCTCATTCTGATTCTGATTCTCATTCTGATATATATATATATCTTTATTCGAAAATATTTACATTCAACTAGAGGAAGCATTAAAAGACAGATAGACAGACAGATAGATAGATAGACAGACAGATAGACAGACAGACAGATAGATAGACAGACAGATAGATAGATAGATAGATAGATAGACAGATAGACAGATAGACAGATAGACAGACAGACAGACAGATAGATAGATAGATAGATAGATATGAGAGACCTATATTCAGATGTGCTGCACTGACGAGATTCATCTTAATGATTAATGAAGAACAAAAGGAAAGAAAACATAACATGGAAATAATAAAACACTCGAATCAACTGTGTGTGAGTTAATTATCAGACCGGGGAAAGACAAACTGTTGTCTGGGCTTATTGCAGTTAAAATAAAGACAAATTATTTTATTTTGCTAAGGACTGCACTGTTCCGACCTTTCAAAAACTTGAAAACTCAATTGAACTCATCTCAAAATGCTCCCAGAGAAGGAACACAAACTCTGACATAAGCAGTTAATTAACCCATCTTACCGTGCATATAATTATAATGTCCCCAGAATAAAAGTGCTAAGTAAGTGTAAATAATCACCTGTGCTTTGACTCTGATCCCGTCAGGTTTTTCTGGTTCTTGTCACGGTGTTTGATTGATGTTAACGTGGTCCTTACGTGACCTTCACTTCGGAATCACATTAGCTTTTGTATACATCAGTAACTGGGTGTGATGCTGTGTGTCGCTGCTTACACAAATATGTTGAACTTCCAACAGGAATACATTCGTGTATTTGTACTGATGCAGTGTAACTGGAGATGTGGTAACGCGTGAACAGCATTTTGGTGGATTCCTTTTTCTCAAAGATGGTTTCACTTGTTTTAGGTAGTTCTGATCACCCGTGTATGTATCGAGTACTTCTGACAAGTTTGGGTTCAATGAGTTATTTGATGTGTGTACTCATATGTTTCCACCAGGAATCAGAGAGAACTGGCATTTCAACCCCGTCTATGTCCTGTACATAATTCTAACTTGACGAGAAAGTTGACTTTAACTTGGATGATGTAAAAACGAGCTGAGACCTCATGATTTCAACCCGAGTGCTACTTTAATTAGTGACGTGTTTTGTGATGATTAGTTGTAGGCCGTCCTTCGATGTGTAAAAAGAGAATTCAAAAATTGCTTTTATTGAAATCAACACCTGAGCCCGTCTTGTGATTGGACATCATATTGTTCTGAGAGTCATCTAAGAAGAAAAGAAATACATCATCCGTGTTTGTTCCTTCAACTCAATTCAAAAATGGGGACGAGTCTGCCGGAGATGCAACGCCACCAGGCGGACCAATCACAGCTCTGTGTATTTACTTTCCAGGGTAGGCGCATGTCAGGGTACACCGCAGCTCCTCCGGAATCTCCTTGTCTTTCCAAGTGGACGTCTTCGTCTTCTACGTGTTGGCTCACTCACATGGGCTCGTTCTGACACAGGCAGAAAACTCCAGAGCCTCTGATTTAGACCTAAACCCTTCAGAGACTCTCGGGCGATTACCCACAGTTCAGTGCACGTCAAAAAGAAGTTAATGACTCTACCGAGCCAAACGTTTTTCACTTTTCTTTATAATTTGCACCACACAACATGGGCATCTCTACAAGAGCTCACATCAAAATGCAAAAGTTAGATATTTAAACAAATAAGTATAAAATATAACTCTACAGAACAAAGATGGATTCCACGAGACAGGGTTAATGGTGTCTGTGTGTGTAACTTATACCAAAGCCTAAATGTCTGCCACGCTACATTCCCAGGACAGAACATTTTGTTCTTTGAGTCATGTCATGAAAGTCGAGACAGAATTTTAATTATGGCAATTTGAAGTTAATCCGCATGCCAACATCAGCCTAGATGTTTCTCCGGGAACATTGGTGAACACATGAACCCTCACAGACGAGTGTTCTGAAGCAATGAAGTAGTTTATTCAGGGTCAGCTTGGTCTGTGAAAGAGGAAACAAACATAATCATGGGTCACAGTCCTTCGTGAGACACTGAACGAAGCTTACAGTTTAATGATGGTTGTTGTCTTTGGGCACAGTTCTCCCAGCAGACCTGGAGGTTCACTGTTGTTCAGATTTAGTTTCTTTTACGTGACGATAGTTCAACTTGAAATATTTTATTTTGCAGGAAGACGCATTCAACTTGAAGTTTTGGTGTCGCTACAAATACAAAACAGAAGAATACTAGTTTATAAAGTATAAAGTATTTTATTTCTTAAGTCATGTAGTTGTGTTTGGTTTTAGTTATTGAATTAATTTGTTGCACTTATATTAGTGTGAACAGTTATTCTCCAATTTCAGCAATAAAAAAAAAAAAACAGCTTTTATCAATGAGTGTTAATTTTTGCAAAATAAGATTTAAGACGTTACCTCCGGCCGCAGCCTGCTGCTTCCACACAGATTTCTGTGTAGTTGTGAATGTGCCTCAGTGGAGAATCTCCTGCTGCGTGTTTCACTCTGGAGAAAGTCCAGACCCAACTGTGCGGACGGGTCCTTCCCTCCCACATAGTTTCATTAAAATCGATAAAGTAGTTTTTGCCTAAAGACAAAAAAGCGTTTAAATCTCTGTCTCCTTGATGGTGTTAATTAAAGCTGCAAACAGCCAGTGTGCTCTTTTCTTATTAAGTTAATGAGCAGTGGATATTAAGTGTAAACCAGACTGAAAATGATCACTCTGATATTATTCTGATATTTATATTCACAGTTGATGGTTCTGTGACTGAATATCTGCAGGTAAAGTTTGTCAGGTCCGGACTCAAACAAGTGAAGTTCAGCAGTCGACGTGTTTGTGGTTCATTAAGTTTGTGTGTGACTGTTCCATCGTCCAGGACTGAATGTTCTGACTCTGACTGGATTTTCTTCCTGAAGAATCATTAGTGGTCGACTGACATGGTTTTTCTTTTGACACCTGCAGATGGAACCGCAGCCACACCCTGTGAGAGCAGCCTATAAAGAGCAAGGAGCCGAGCAGCTGCACCGAACAGACTCCTGGAACAACAGGTAAACTCCTCTGGTCTTTACATCCTCACCTGATTTATTCCTCAAACACTGATTAGACGTCTTTGCATTTTCAGATTTGAACTTGAACCTGAGAGGAGCAGCATCATGACTCCTGTTTTCCTGCTCCTCCTCTTCTTCTCCATGTCGGCCATGGCTGCAGTGAGTTTCCACACTGGGATCGTGATGTTAAAACTGTCCTGTGAAAACCAGGCATCTTCACATTATCGGCTTAAATGAAAATCGTCTTTGTTAGGAGCGTGGTGACGACATTTCAAAAATAATATTTGGGGATTTTATGAGCCTGTAATTTTTACAATGTCAAATATCAGATTTTCCATCTCAAACAGTAGAAAAGATGATTTATTGGTGAGTAATGTTGTGACTTTGTGTCGCAGGCTGCAGCTTTAAAAGGACAAGTGTTGGGTGAGTTGATAAATGGAGAATTCTTCAGATATTAATGTGGAAACTGTTGATAATTCACATGTGAAACTGCTGCTGCTTGTTTCTGATATTTTCTGTTTCCTGTGTTTACCTGCAGCTGAATCTAAAGGCGTCTCTGATGTCATTGAAAAAGCCAATGCAGGCCTGAGTGAGAAAGAAATTCATACGATCCATAAAATAATACGTCAGACAATAAAAGTCAACTGAGACTGTCACTAAATTCTCTGGAAAAATAAAAAATAAAAACTGTTTTATAAAAATCATGTTCATATATATATAAACACATAATATAAGTGTCTGTATTGCTGTTCTGCAGCGAACCTGACGAGCGGGGACATTGCCATAGTGACGGACGTGCAGAGTAACGCAGACCCCTGCACATCCGCAGGCTGCTTGTGGCCCAAGAGAAAAAATGTTGTGTCTGTATACTACAAACTCGATTCTGCTTTCAGTGAGTAGAAGGTCCGCTTTGTTTGGTTTCAAATGAAAAATAAGAACATTTTTTTATTTCTAAATCAGTTGTTCTCCTCCTTTTCTACCTTGCGATTCCTTAAAGGAAAAAAATAAAATGTATGTAGCTGAATTTATGCGACGTAAGACTTGCTTTTTTATCTCACTGGATTTCAATAGACTGGTCCTGGCTGCCAAGTTCACCTTTATCTTTATATAAATGATATCATATAGATGTTAAAGATAAAGTATATATATCTGTAAAAAGGTTGAAACTAAGATCAAATGAAAATAGTTCAAAGTAATACTAGTACTACACAAAGATACACGCCTGAGATAATCAGAGTAATATGGAGAAAGATTTGAGGAAAACTGTAATTGTAAGTGTTTGAAGGAGGGTGTGGCCTGTTTAGGGAGAACACGTCTCAGCAGCCTCTGTCTCTACAGACCAAGCACAGAAGGAAGGCATCATGGGTGTTCTGTCATACATCCAACATAACACATGCATTCAATTTAAGAGGCACAGGAAGAAGAATACAAACCACCTCAACATCTTCTCTGGAGCCGGGTAAGAACACATGCACCCTCTAGTGGGCAATAACAATAATGACTGTTGTCCTGTTGGAGTCTGCAAAGTGACACTGGAGTAAACATTTAGTTTTTGAATCCTGTCGCTCTGCTGCAGCTGAGACCAAAGACCCTATATAGTGCTCTCATTGTTTCCCACAATGCACTGCGAAAAATAGCAACCCATGGCCAGTAACCGAGCATTATCTACCATCATGCACTGGGCTCGCAGCGGAGAGAGCGTACAAATATAAACAAGAGCAGAGCATCACTATCTGAATCAAACAAGTTTATTTCTGCATTTCATCATTTGTCATTCTACATGTTTTTACCCTAAATGATTAATTCTGTGCAGGTGTGAAATAAACATCTCATATTCTGAAGTAGAGGTTAGTGAGTGAGAAACAGCCCAGGAGAGCGTCAACATTACGTTTTTAAAATAACTTCCCCGTGTGTGTGTGTGTGTGTTTGTCTCAGGTGCTGGTCATACGTGGGCCGTCAGGGCAACGAACAGTTACTCTCCCTGAACAAAGACGGTTGTTTGTACACATCGATCGTGCAGCACGAGATACTCCATGCTCTCGGTTTCCACCATGAGCACATGCGCTCCGACAGGAATCAGCACGTTATTATCAATTGGGAGAACATACAAGAAGGTCAGCTGACCCACAAATACCTTTATTGCACAGCTCTGGTTTTAGTGGTGGGCCTATCGACCATGCTTTGTTTGAATTAGACTTAAACACGGTAGCAATGACAAGAGCTGATAATTCATGTTTTAAATGTTCTCTCCATCTGTGCAGGAAAGGAGAGAAACTTTAATGAAGTGCCGACTAATAATTTGGGGACTCCCTACGACTTCGACTCTGTCATGCAATACTCCAAGTAAGTCTTTGTGCGAGTGCACGCATCGTGAATGTTTGAAGCATCTATCATCTTCACTGCAGTTACTTGAGTTAGACACATGTTTTTAAACAGATTTTGTTTATGTGCCTGTTAATACAAATGGCATCATGCATACAAGACCAGCTTTGGAGCAAAATCCTCAAAACTGTTGTTGTTCTCTCCGTTTACTGATGTCGCGACTAAACCCTCACTAACTCCACTTATTCTTCAACTGATCATTCTCAACTGCATGATCTAAAACTGCTCGTTCAATGAACGGCGTTCCTTTTGCATCCATGGAGCAACACTGTGTGTGTTAGTGTGTGGACATATCAATAAACCAATGATGTTGTGTCTGTGTCCTCTTCAAGTACCGCCTTCTCCAAGAATGGACAGCCCACCATCGAAGACATAAACAATCCCAGCCATGTCTTTGGATACGCCCCATCCATGAGTCCGAATGACATCCTCCGCATCAACAGGCTTTACCAATGCAGTGAGTGAGAAACACGCACGTCATTGTGTAAAACGATAAAATCACGCCGCTAACATTTTATTTGTATCTGGAAAAAAACAGAGGAAAAAAACCTGAGAACAGATTGAGTTGAAATTAAAAACCCTTTTTCTTCTCCCCCGACCAGTTTGACGACAGAAGGAACCGGTCGACCTCAAAGCTTCACCTGTGGAACATCAGGATTTCTGATGCAACAGAAAATGGGCTGCGTACCCGTGAGATCTGACTCCTCCACACTACCAGCTTCTGTAAAAAAAAAAACCTACAGCAAACTAAATGACAAAATGTTTTGTTTGTATTGATGTGGTTTCAGAACATCTTAACATTAGAGAGAAATAGACTTATCATGAAACTACGCTGCAGGGCCACCTGCAGGAAAGTAACGGTATCACATCGCTTTCTGACGAGGTCCATCTTACTGTAATGCCAGAAACGTCTTGACAGGGTTTTCTTATCTATTTCTGATTTGAGGTCAATTGTTCAGTTTTTAAATATTCAGTAGATACTTAATTAAATGCTCATTGGAGTAAGAGTAATAATTAACATTATTAAGACAATCTGGGTGAAATATCTTTGTATTTTATGGTTTTGAACATTTTGGGATGTTTCACACTTTTCATTACTGGATGTTTATGGTTCATAATTAATGGTTTTGCATTTATTTCTGCACTGAAGTGAAGCAACTCTTATCGTCAATAAAATGAAAAAGAAAAAAGTTTATAGTTTTTATTCCTACCACAGGGAGGCAGTATTGCATCATTATCCTCAGCTTATCGGTACATATATATTTATATATATTTCTTTAGTCCCCATGCTGGAGTGTCCTTTGGCAAGACATTAACCCTTAAAGCCCCTTCTCTCAGAAAGAGTGCTGCACAAAGATGCACTGTATGAATGTGTGTGAATGGGTGAACACACGAACACACTCTTGTACTTCTATCTTTGTGAGTACTTTCATAGGCAAAATGCATTTGCCAGCCCCTTCTCCTAACCTCAACCATCACAACAAAATTCCTAACCCCAACTTAAACCTAAATCTTTTGTAAACCTAACTTTAAAACCAAGTTTAAACCCTGAAACCTGCCTAAAGTGAGGACCGGCCAAAATGTCCTCACTCTGTAAATCTATGCTCAAAATGGTCCTTACACACACACACTCCCACACACTCACACTCACAGTCAGCACTAGTGGTATTCGTATTTGCATATTTGTACTTTTACTAGTGCAGTGTCTGTTCTAAACCCGTTTGGCTTAGCTCTGTCTTTGCTGGTTGCAGCTTCTGAAACTGCAAGTAAATACTGATAATGCGGCAGTATTTTTACTTAGTAGGATTTTAAACAAATACTTGTAATGGTGTCAAGTTTTGTTGTAATACTGTACTTTTAAGTAAAAGATCAGAGTCCTTCTTCAACCACTGCTGAAATGTCCCCATATACATCGTAATTATACATGAATGTCCCCATATACATTGTAATTATACATGTCTAAAATAACACATAATATTTTCATGCATTGTATCCAAAGATAAAGACTCATCGCACTGAAAACTTTTCCTAAATAACCGAATTTGAACCTAAAATTACATTACTGTAATTTTTTCTTTGTGCTAAACCAAAAGTTCTCACTGCTCCAACATCATCTCCTGAAACTCGTTAGTTCTTTGTGGCTGTGAACATTCATGGAGCTTTAAACAAACTGAAAACTGAAGTTTGCTGTTCTCTGACAAGATGAGGAGACGAACCCATGATGTTAGGAAAGTGACAGAATACTGCCTCCTTCTGGTGGAAATAAAGACACGCATACATTGATTCTTGTGATTTTAATAAGGAAATTATCCAAATGAACACACAGTCATTGATTATTGATCATAATTGGTAAATGCTCTAGTATTCTAACAGAGGAAAACCCACAAAAACA
Organism: Paralichthys olivaceus; assembly: GCF_024713975.1. Taxonomy (NCBI): domain Eukaryota; kingdom Metazoa; phylum Chordata; class Actinopteri; order Pleuronectiformes; family Paralichthyidae; genus Paralichthys; species Paralichthys olivaceus. Next base: position 29,647,159 of record NC_091093.1, read on the forward strand.
AAAATGTTTGACCCAGATCCAATAATGTTATTGATAATTACTGTCAGTAGAAGTGAGAATTGTTTGTCTCCCTGCTGATGCTGCACACAATGAGCATCGAATCAGCTGTTTACTGAATATTTCAAAACAGCTTTCACAATTCATGAATCAACCAATACAGCAAATATTCAGCCCCTCGATTTGTTGTTTCAGGGTTGTTTCACTGCCTGGTACTTCTGAGCAAATCCATCACCCAATCATAGTAAGAAAATTAATGGTTTTTTTGGTTTTTTTTGAGTTTGCAGTGAAATACATCAAAACCAAGCGCTAACAGAAGCTAACAAGCTAACAACAACATATGCTGTTGAACCCTTTGAATATTATTGTTGCGCTGCATCAGAAATCATGATGTTTCTGGAGGTCGACACGTTCCTTCATCACGTTTCTGGATGGGGGACAAAAAAAGATTTGATATTTCAACTCAGTTTCTACTTTGTTCTGCTGTCACTCTAAAACCCAAAGAGTAGTGGGAAGTATTTGTTGTGTCCTTACTTACGGTGGCAGTGTGACGGGTTAAAGTTTCTTGTTCAGACTCAGCATTGGTAAAGCTTGTTGATGCGGGCAATGTCATTCGAGCTCATGGAAGTGGCGCGTCCAAATTCGAGGTTGGGGTCGCTCCTGGCGAGGATGGTTGGCTTTCCATTTTTGCTGAAGGCGTATCTTTGAAGAGGACACGAACACAACATTATTGGTTTTGTCTGAGTTCATTAGCTCCATTGTTATTCACTGACATTAGAAAAACACATTCACTGCATCAGTCGTAATAATTTTGCTAAAAAACTGGTTTCGTATGCATGAACATATTTTGATCAGATTCAAGAAACAAGCAAATAAACAAAACAAAAAACTCAAAATCTGTTTAAAAAAAGTCTCAATTAACTTCAGTGAAGATGATGAATAAACCAAAGACTTACTTGCTGTAATGCATGACAGAGTTGAAGTCGTAGGGAGTCCCCAAATTGTTAGTCTTCACTTTTCTAAAGTTTGTTTCCCTTCCTGCAGATGGAGAGAAAATTAAAAAAATGTAACTCAGCTTTTAACATTTTCTTCAATATGTAACCACTCTGAAAGACAGTATCTCGAAAAGTACTGAATTGATTATTTGGTGCAGACATTCACGATCCCCAGAGGATGAACCCTGATGAGGCTGTTGATCCTCCAGCATTGCCAGTCATGAAATGTTGAAGTATTGTAGCAGCGGCTTAAAACGATTATATTTCAGGGGAAATTATCGTACATCAGTCGTAGCCAAGAAAATAAAGATTTGAACAATAAAATCAAGACATCCACGTTAAGACAAACAAATCCTTGTCTCCGCCCACAAATCTTATCATGTGAAAAAACTCCTTAAATAAAACTAGTTACAAAAACGTAAATAAACTGGGTTCGTATTGGTTGGAAAGTTCAAACTCTACCTCTGGAAAGACGTTAGGTGAGAAGAGACGCTTTGGTCCATATGCACATACGACATCACACGTGTACACCCAGACGTAGAATCCACATTTTACTATACTGAATATTAGAACTTCTAAATTATGAGATTAAAGTACATTATCGGTTTTAGTGCAGAGGGCGAAATGATCGTGCAGATACTATTTATGTACGTCTGGCAACATTATGATCTACAGGGCTCTTATTCTGGATATTTTGTAAACTTTTGTGCCACAGGAGGAAGTGGAGACGTGTCGTCCACCTTCGTTTACAGTCTATGGGACAAACAGACAGTTTGTGAAACAAAGGTTTTTGTGGATGAGCTCACCTGAACTAATGTTTTCGGTGAGAATTCGAACGTATGTGTCCCTGTCGGAGCGGACTTGCTCGTGGTGGAAACCCAGAGCGTGGATGACCTCATGTTGCACCGTGCCTGTGGACAAACATCCGTTTTTCCTCAGGGAGACCGCCTGTCCTCTACTCTGACGGCCAACATACGACCAGCACCTGACACACACACAGTGAAATTATTGTGAAATAAATATAGAAAAGTTATAGATAAGAAAAACATCGTAGAGGTTTTATGAGCACATGACACAATAATCCATTTGTCTTTTAGAAGGACACATACAGGTGTTGTCTAATTTCATACATTTATCACGAGGACAACGTCCAGTTTCTATCTTTGCCAGAGCAGATTCAAAGTTGAGGCTTTTACAGTACGAGTGCAGTGTCTGTTCTAAACCTGCCTGTTCGGAATGAGCTTCGGCCTGTGGCGACACTGGAGGCACCTTCTTTTCTCTGGAACTGTAAGAGTTGCCTGCTTTGACTGGGTCTTGCTGATCTCTTTTTTATTTATTTATCCTTGTTTATTCAGCGTTCTCGGAAGCTCAACTCAGTAAGCAGAACCAGAACTGGAGAATCAGTTGGTTTGAGTTTCTGTGACCACGCTGTTGATGCTACAAAGCGCTGGTCGCCTGTTAATCCAAAGTTTGTGGCTATTGAAAGTATCACATGTCCAAATTGCACTTCCTTGGGCCATTAACAAGGCACACGACAAGTGTCAAGCCGATAAGATGAATAATTCTCGAGATATGTGAGTTTGGATTTAATGTTGAAGAAGTAGTCGTGTGTTTGTTCCTACCCAGTTCCGGAGAAGAAGTAGAGGTAGTTCCTGTGGTACCAGCGTCTCCACACAAAGCGAATGCATGTGGACCTGTGGAAGGTCACCAGGCTTCTGATGATGAGGTTGCGCTCTGTCCTGGCTACGGAGACAAAGTGCAAACTGCTGAGACGTGTTCTCCCTAAACAGACTGAGGACCATCCTTCAAAGTACATAACTTACATTCACAGTTTTCAGATCATCGTTATTCAATTGAAAATATCTCTGAACACAGAACTTGGTGATGATGTCATGATTTCATGGGAAAAAAAGTAAATATAAGAAGATGAATGTTATGAGTATGAAGCTGTGATTTTAATATTATGAAAATATGGTCAGTATTAGTATTAAGCTGATCTTGTGATATTGCTCCTCTAAAATGACATGTAACCTATCAAATAATAAGTACACTCTAGTACAAGTACAATAGTGTGAAAATACCCCAACATTTAAATACCTCATCAGAGGATCAGCAGATACATCTGAGGTCATGTGAGATCATTAGTGGAAGAGAAAAACAAATGCATTCAATATATTACGATTTTAAAAACTGGATATGAAATAATTTGAGAAGAAGAAGATTTTTTTTAAATATAGATGTACTTAGACAATACTTTTTTTCTACTGAATGATTTTGCTTTTTGAATGAAAATCTCTATTTGACGACTGTGGAACTTTTGTAGTCTTTACTGAAAACCAAGTCGATGTTGACCAGACTGGTATCTGTGGATCAAACTCACTGTATTTGGAGGAGATGACCACTGGCACTCTGACATAGCTTCCACGTTTGGGCCACTTGCAGCCAGTAGCTGTGCAGGGGTCTGCGTTCTTCTTGGAATTTAGCACAATGTCGCCATGGACCAGATTTGCTGCAGAACGACAAAACTGAAACTTAACATTCGAGTTTTACATATTTTCCATTTTCATACAAAAACTAAAGAGCCATCAAACTTTTTTCACTGTATTCACTTTATTTCAGTCATCATGTTTTTCTATTTTCGGCCAGAAAAGTTGGATCACGTGAAATTATTTCTTACGTAAGCCGTCATTGACTCTTTGAAGGACATCAGAGACTCCTGGAGATTCGTCTGCAGGTAAACAGAAAATATCAGAAACAAGTGGCAGCAGAATAACATGTGCATCAACATTTTCAACGTGAATATCTGGAGAATTCTCCACTAATAAACTCACCTAATTGATTTGCTTCATCAGCTGCATCCTGCAACACAAAGTCACAACGTTACACATCAGATTGCAAAAATTTTCTTCAAACTTAACTGCTCATGAAATCCTAAAACAAAACAACTCGATTATTTTTAAAATCTGTCGTCACCACGCTCATAACAAAGGTTTTCACAGGACAGTTTAACATCATGATCCCAGTGTGGAAACTCACTGCAGCGATGGCCGTCATGGGGAAGAAGAGGAGGAGGAGGAAAACAGGAGTCATGATGATGCTCCTCTCAGGTTCAAGTTGAAATCTGAAAATAAACAGAAATAATCAGTGTTTGAGGAATAAATCAGGTGCATATAATTCATGTGAGAATAAAAAGACCAGAGGAGCTCACCTGTTGTTCAGGAGCCTGGTTCAGTGTGAAGGCAGCTGCTCGGCTCCTCGCTCTTTATAGGCTGCTCCATCAGGGTGTGGCTGAGGTTTCATCATTAGGGCTATAAGAAGCTACTCATGTAGAAAATTGTGAAAATATCCGGTGGTGGAGGATGTTTTCAGATTCTCAAGTAAAATTTAATTACCACACAAACATAAAAAAATATATAATTATATGCAGTTATATAGTATAATATATAATGTACTTCATTAATGTGGGCCAGTGTAAAACATGCATCAAATGTCTTTCATTTGCATTTAGCTGCGACATGATTGCGTTGGATTGCAAAGTCAAATATTTCCTCTCAGGCTTGTTGAGAAAACACGTGTTAAAATGAACTGCGGTAGCCGGGACTTTCATTTAGACGCGTCTTGCTTCTAGAAATTTTAACATTCGTTTCTTGGACTCAACCAGTTTAAGACAAGAATGTGCTGCCCATCACTCATCAGCCATCGCTTGTCAAGTGTGTTGTCTTTGGACAAAAGAATGTGTGAGAACTGATGAGTGGTTTTCCACTGACAACCTGAAAATGACTTATTGTTCACCTTGACACTAGTGCAGTTGAGAAAAAAAACGAGGAAACACGTCTTATTTTCATAAACTTCTCGTAAAACGACATGAATTCAATGCACACATTAACAATATACAGAGAGATCACAACTGAACGCTGTAAAGATTTTAGAAAGCAGAGAGAAGAGATTTGAGAGAAAATGAATCACAATGATGACTGCTTGTGCCGCCACGTTCGACCTTAAACAACGTGGCGGTAAACATCCAGGGTCTAAAGTCAGCAACACTCAGCTTCAACAAAAATTTCCAAACCTGTTCACCAGGAAAAACTAAAATTTGTACAGTGGCCATTGTTTCTGCAAGACTCACAACTCATGCCACTAATGGGAAGCTCTTTAAAAAAAAAATTCCATGTGTTTCAAATACATTTTCATTCTCGACGCTCTCGCTCGACTTCACAACACAAAGAACATTATGTTCTCTGAGTCATGGGAATGTCGCGCGGCTGCATGTTGTGTTGACATGTTTGACATATCGATGCTGGGTTGCTCAGCTGTTCTAAGGTGTAGGTTTCTCACACTACTACTTATGCTATCGTAACTCGTATGTATTTATTCTTATTCTTCAAACAGGTTCATCTCAAACTCTATTTCTCATGATATTTATCATTTCACCTGAATCCTTCCCACAGACAGATTGGACTGTTTAACACGTTGATGTGAAATCCTTGTTTGTGGCGTCACTAATGTTGGAACTTGAGTTAGAAAAATCAGTTTCTTTCAGTTCTCTCCTGAAACTGCTGGCCCCAGTTGACATTAGAATCTGTGATGAAGGTCAGTGGTTCGTGCCGGGAGGTTCATGGCACAAAATATCCTCATTGTGTGACAGAGGACACTTTTATCTGTGTTTATGTTTCTATATTCAAGAGCTTTGTCTGTTTGTAATTTGCTGAGGCTTTCTGACCTCATCAGAAATTCTGATTGGGAACAATTCTATGCCTCTTTTCAGTCGATCAAATGTAATGAATTCTAATTACAGGTCCATTCTTTCAGATGCACACGCATTGAGCGACTTTGGCTCTGTAGGTAGAGCGGGTCGTCCACCAGGGTCGGTGGTTTCTATCGCCGGCTCCTCAAGTTCACATGTCAAGCTGCATACAGAGGGGCTGTATGAATGTGTTTTAATGTTAATGCGTAAATGTGACTTGTAGTGAAAGAGTAAACATTAAGACTAGAAAACAACTAAACACTGTAACTGGACGGATGTTAATGACTTGAACACTAGACAACGTTTGCACAACTGCTTCTGGACTTTCTCTGGAGTTTGTCCTTCACATGCTAAGAATGCAGCAGGAGCTTTTCTGCTCAGGCATGTTCACAACAACACAGAAATCTGCAGAGGAGATCACGTGTTTTTATTTTACTGTGTCTTCTACATGTACAGCTCCTCTTATTCATCCTGAGATATTTGTATTCGTTTAGTTTTTTGTTTTTTTTTGCATCTGTCGCGTGTTAGAACCGAAAAGGAAAAGAAATCCAGTGTTCAGTGCATGTCTGAAAGCAGCTTCATGGTTTGTAATTATTATGTCGACTCAAATTTAAGTTATAGTTGTGTTTGTATGAACTCACACAATGAGGGCGTCTCCGGAATCAAATTACGCCTCAGTTCCAAATATACCAAAGAAAAAACATTGCCTTTTGTGGAAATAACTGGCTTTCTGCAAAATCAATCAAATCACTGAATTGAGCTCTTCAATAAAAATGTTCACCGTTACCTGAAACACAGGCTGCTGACACGTTTCTACATTGACAATAATTAATTCATTTGTGTAAATATATTACGATTTGATAGTCAACATTTTTCACGTCAGATACTTGAGCGCATGATGAATAGATGTCGACAGTGGAACATGGTGTCACTCATACTTACTGAAGCACACAAAGGCTGAAAGACCTGTGACGGTAAATTGACGGTTATGCAAGGAACACGTTTACAACTGTGAAAAAAACCCAAGAAAGAATAGATGTGAGTTCAAGAGTGCAGGTAACAAAGATCTGATATTTTCTGTACCGGTGGGTTTTGAACACATCAGAGCTTCGAGACATTTGTCTGAGTCTTCACAGCATCACATGGGTTTTTTCACTATTCATAAACATATTTGTTAACATCGCACCAGTTTACTGTCGGGGGGGTTTCCCTCATATTCTAATATTAATATTTCATATTATTTATAACCTTTCAACGAGATTCATTAAGAATCAAATAGTAGCATTCCTTCCATTTCAACATATCTTGAGCAGGAAGAGGATTGTTTTTGCTGCGCTGTGTGGCCCCATTTCTCGGTGAAAGGTTTTAGAACATTGCAACAGAGACGAACCAAATGAGAAAAACTGCATTTTTGTCTAAATGTGTAAAATATCTCCAGCAAAGCCATATGTGACACAACACTGTCACATGGCTCCTTCCAGTCATGGGGGGAGGATCGAAGAGGATGGCTGCACTTATGAACGTGGGTTTCAAGTTTGATCAGATGTAAAATTTTGGACCAGTAAAGATCAGTTGGGGGAACTGAACATTACACTGCATGATGCGTGTTGAACATGTCGTTCCACAACCATGGACGTTAATCTCTGGAGCTGCTTTAAGAACTCCAGATAATCACCTGAGACTAAGACAAATGTCTCAAAGCTCTGATGTGTTCAAAACCCACCGGTACAGAAAATATCAGATCTTTGTTACCTGCACTCTTGAACTCACATCTGTTCTTTCATGTGTTTTTTTCACAGTTGTAAACGTGTTCCTTGCATAACCGTCAATTTACCGTCACCGGTCTTTAAGCCTTTGTGTGCTTCAGTAAGTATGAGTTAGTTATTCTCCACAGTTTCTCCTGGCAGCCCCCAAGTAAAATCTCTGCATAATGTCCACGCAATGGACGCAAAACTGAATATCTCAGGATTAAAAAGAGGAGCGATACACGTAAAAAGACCTTGATGAAGATGTCAACTTGCAAAGATTATAGAGCTTTTGGTGATGAGGGCCGACGCTGGTGTGGATGCGTTGATTTTGCTCTATCCAACCTTTACTGAGCTTCATTTATGAGATCCAGCCCTGATGTTGGGTTTTGAGGTCTGAATTAAGGTTGGTCTATCCTGAAGCTTTTTTCAGACAGTGATATTTGACATCCAGTGACATTAGAGCCTTCTGCTTTCAATCAGCAGCTGGGTGCATTGTTGCCAATGTGACCGATTCTCAAAACCTGAACAGCACCCCCCTCCAGCTCTCCGCCGAGTAGAATCGCATCAATAAGCAAAGCACAACAGATCATCAGTGAAATTGGGGAAATGATGACAAGTGTGACTCAAGGGTGAAATCATTTCTGCTTGTTGTTTTTTTGGCCTGTACGATGAAGCAAGTTCAACATACCCAGGATATATTTTCATCATCCGGCTTCAATGAACCTAACATTGGTCGTCCTGGATAATCTAGTAAAGTTAATCAAGTTAACCTTGGATTCCTATCCAGCATTTTCAGAACCATTAATTAATTAAGTTCTTAATATGTTACAAAAAGAAAAGCTGAAACCTGCAGGCAGACTAAATATCTTTTAGCTAGTTATAATAGTCATGTTAGGAATTGATTACTCATTGTGATTGAGAATCCTGAATCACGACACTTTTATGCATGAGAGTGCACATTAATCAATCCTTTTATTGAATGTCACTTAAACTGGCTGGACAGCATTTCTTCTTTATTCATGTTTGTGAAGATGCTGCTCTTAATTACATAATTAGCTGAGCCAGCTTTGTCTCACAGGTTATCCAGGAAGTACTAAGTAATGTTTGGTGAACCCAGATAACAATCCTGTCCTATTGAACTTGCTTCGCAGTTCAGGCGTCTTCAGTTTTTTGAAATCTTTTGAATCCATTCATCGTCTGACACTTCAAATTCTTTAAAGATGTTTCCGTGCACCAGCACGAACTTGGTATGCTGCCTCAGGGGATGAGTTGCACATTTCTACAATAAACAATTTGGAAAACATGGCCGCCAATAACCAACCAACCCTCGCAAAGTAGGAATTTTGGCTATAACTCTTCTTAAATCTTAGGTAGTATAGACCTACCAAGTTTATGCTATAATTTTTTGACAAATCTTCATAAACCTTTGGATCTGGGGACCATTTTCAGCATATAGACCTTATGGAGTGGGGACATTTTGTGAAATAATAGAAATAATAATAACAGTTTATTTATAGGCGCCTTTCCCAGCACTCAAGGTCACCTTACCAGGCAGCGATAAAAAACACAACAAAAAACCATGTATTAAAAAGATCAATAAATCAACAGTGAATAAAACATGATGTCGTTTGGCTCAATGGAAAAAAAGACAGGATTTGAAAATGGAGAGAGTCAATTTTACAGATGTCTGGGGGGAGGGAGTTCCAGAGGCGGAGAGCAGAGAGTGAAGACATCTCTGGTGGTGCTTCCTTTTTCAGTGGCCTGTTTCAGGGTTAAGACCTGATTTTAGGGTTAGAACTGGGTTTAGGTTAGACAGTGTCAGGTTATCTACCCCGGCCTCGTCCATCGACTGGGCAGTAAGGCGATTAGACCGACATATTATATCTACGACTGTCAGACTCAGTTTGGATCCAGAGGGCGTTGTCCAAGTTCCTGGTTCATGTAATGAAAATGATTATGGCAGAAACAAGGTGTAATGGTTTAATTACCACAGCATTACTGACAGCAGTAATAACAATAATACTAATGCCAATTATAATACTGATAACAATGATAATAGAAATACTTAAGCAGCCTCTCTCGCTCTCTCTCTCACAAACACACACACACAATCTTGTACTTATATCTTAGTGAGGACCCTCATTGACATAATGCTTCCTGAGCCCCTCACCCTAACTTTAACCTGAGCCGGATTCTAACCGTAACCTTAAAAACAAGTCTGAACCCTCAAACAGCCCTTTGACAAAGTGAGGGCCGGTGAAAATGTCACAAAGATGTAAAACACACACAAAGATACATCTGATCTGCACCATGAATGGACTTTTGGACTTATTCAAAATATAATTGTGTGTTTTTTAATTTGACCTTCTTACCTTGTGTCTGGTTGTGTTACTTCATGTCTACGTGACTCACTCAAGTGTCCAGCTATCCGGTTTATCTCACCTGACCTCATGCCTCCTATGTGGCTCCTCCTGTTTCCAATACTTTGGTCTTTGTTTGACTTTCTGTAAACCTGATTTATTCTCATGAAATATTCTTCTTGGCTCCTTCCTGCCTCGGTCTTCAGGAAACATTTTGAGTTGTGGAATCCATGAACACACACAGAGTCAATTTCAGGTTAATCCTGAAATGAAAACAATCATAAGAGTTTAAAAGTTTACTTGAAGTTGGGGCCAATGTGTGTTTCACTCCCATCAATCATCTTCATTATTGTTCATGTTCAGAACCTTTTCACTTTCTTCCTGTAATTATTACAGTGATCAAAACTTGGCATACCCTGCCCTCTACTGGCCTGAACCATGTATCGCCCTTCTTCAGATTCTTGTGTCAGCTTCATTTCATTTATTTAAGAGTCAATCTTGTGTCTTTGTCTAAAAGCCTGAGTCTGAGGCCAGCGGTCCAATCAGAGCAGGAACCTGACCCAGCCCCTGGACACACCTGTGTCCTGTAAACCCTGTGCATTACTGTGTCCCCATAAATCTCCTAACTGGAACCGAGCCCACCAAACCGGGGGATGGGCTGTGGAACCCTGGGACACCACACAGGGACCCCTACTGAGGGCCCCCCCCCCCTTATTCCCACCAAAGAGAGGCAGTATTCTGCCATCGTCCTAACATCACACGTTTGTCTCATCTTGTCAGTGCACGTACTTCATCAGTTTTCACTTTGGTTCATTTTGATAGAAAGCTCCATGAATGTTCAACCAGTCACAGATTACTTTAGTTTCACTCAATGATCTTGGATGTGAGAATGTTTTGTTTTGAACAAACAATGATGCAAACATATTTTTACGATATACATGGAGACGTTGATGTATATTTACGATGTATATGGAGACGTTATGATGTATATGGGGACATTGATGATGACCTCTCAAAGAAAAGAAAACTCTACTTCCTCGTCATCATCCAGCTGGAAGCTCACATCAAGTGCATAGAAAGTCTACTTAAAAATCATTTCTCTATCTTTCCTATTTGCTGGGTCCTGCACTACGAAGCGAGTTCAACATACCCAGGATATCTTTCTGTTATCAGGCTGAACTTAACCTAACAAATACAAAAGGGAGTATGTGAATAACTGCTGGAAATAGTTTTCTGTCTATATAAAAAACCAACAACAATAATGATGGTGACGATGATTCTGGAAGGGAAAAGATCAATTATTTCTAACTTAAAATAAACTTTAAAGAGATTTTATTTTGTTTGTTTTAATTGTAAGAATAAACCTGTAACATGACATACTTGTATGTAACAAATGTAGTCTGAAAAACAAGGCAGGCTGGTTATAGAAAGTATTCTATGTCCCTAAATACATTTTATAAGAACTCAGGTTGACACTTACAAAGAACAGCTGAAAATATGAGGAAACAACAGTGAGTTTACCAGAAGCAGGATGTGTTAAACAGAGAAATGAATCAACTACCATTACAAACAATGAAGGCATCATTCAACACAGGAGGAGCACATTAGGGTGTGGTAGAAACTACAACACACACAGTGAAAGAGAAACTACAATGTCAAATACTGTCTTCATTTAAAGCTGCTCACGGAGAAAGATTAAAAACAATCAAGAATATTTAACTGGGCCCCAAGATGCTGGGGACATGCACCCAGCTCTGATCACCCTGTGGGGGGCCGGCCTGAGAAGAGGGTCTGTCGTGATTAAAATGTCGAAACAGCTGATAATGCTAAAGTACAATACTGAAGACATGTCTCTAACATCGGCTGGTGTCAGCTAACACCCGCTAACATCTACTGGTAGTTTGTATCCTAATTCCTATATTCTAAAAACAATTCAGTTTCTTTTTAAAATAGTAATGTTCATACACACATCACATGCCTATACATACATATATAGAGATATAGAAACATGTCATAGCCGTTGACGGAACCCATCTCAATTAGTAGCATCGAGGTTTAAGGCAACACAGTTTCATTTGGCCACTGAAGAACTAAAAAAACCTCCCTGTCATTCCACTGAATTGTAGCCGAGCTGAAAAACTAAATCTACACAATGAACGCCATGAATTTCATTGAGGCATGTTTTGTTTCACTTCATTTCAAACGTGCTACTGATGACAAAAGCCAAAAAGTGGAGATTTCAAGATCCCTCCGATAAAAATCCTCGACCAATCAGGAGTCGGTATCAGCTGTACATCAAAATGCTTCACACTGTATTAATGGCATCAAACAAATAATAAAATAAAAACTTAAGGTCCAGTAAATTCAACCAAGCTGCACTGAGTCAGTCACTCACTCGCCCAAAACACACCTGAGTCTTTTTCATCAGAGTTATTTTCTGGGAAATCTGTGGATCTGTGGTAAAATTGAACGGGTTGTTCTCGGACATGTACTGAGTCCTTCCACCAAGATGAATATCTGTTCAAGTGTTGCACACTCCTCTGTGCATGAGCATCATGTAAAGCTGCATCATAAAGTTACTTGTATAGACACCAAACAAACTTAAGCAGCTCTGCAAGCGTCTCGTCTCAAACCAGTACATTGTGAAGAACAGCTTATTGTTTCGGTTCCTCTACTGACCCACCCTTCACTGTGCTTACATCCTTCATAACATTAACATGAGTGTGTGATGGCATCAATCACAGCCACAGAAGCTACAACTTCAGATTGTTGGCATAGTTTTAGTGCCAGGGTCAGATGTCTTTTTACTGAAAGGTGCGCTGACTTTGACGGACTCTGTGAGATGTACGCAAAACCCTCTCCTCAACAAAATGTTCACATTCCACTTCTGTTGAGAGGATGAATGAAAATATCAAAGATCGCAGAAAACACACGGATGTGAGGTTCTGTGTTTTGTTCCACAGGTGTCTGGGGGGATGTTGACAGAACCGACAATATTTCAGTTTTGTTCTATTTTTGCGTCCAGATAATTGAACTGTTCAATTACTGCACGTGTATCGTAAAATATATGAAGACATGGAAGGAGGAAATGATCTCAGTATTTTCTTTTAAGGTGCTGATTGAAAAAACCAGTTGGTCAAAGGTTTGATGCTTGGATGACAACTCTATTGTCTCTTGTTAGAAATTAATGCCTCAACATTTCAAAGAGAGAATTGAGTCAAACTGCAGAATCACATGGATCTTACATTGGATATCTGTACAACAGCCGACAGGCTATTCACTACATGTGTTCTACCACTGTTTTATAATGATACTAAAAAAAAAATCATACAACATACACACACACACACACACACGCACACACACACACACACACACACACACACACACACACTGACCATCCGTAAAACTTGACTGTGGCCAGTAAAAACATCCGTTTAATCGTCCTCTGCAGGCATCACAGAATTCAGAAAATCCTCAAATCATTTGGGGAAACTCTTTTCAGAAATATTTACACCAAGATGAGTGTCCAAGAATTTTTACTTATTTTGTCTTTACACACACACACACACACACACGTTTGTACTTCTATCTCAGTGAGGACATTCATTGGCTTAATGCATTTTGTAGCCCGACCCAAAAACCAAGTCTTAACAGTCAAAATGTCCTCACTTTCCAAAAATGTCCTCACTCTGTAGGGTCTATGCTTAAAATTGTCCTCATCAAGGTAAAAGTATAGCAACTCACACACACACATAAGAGTGAGAACTATACCCTGCTGCACTATACACTTTTACTGTGACACCTGAAAAGCCGATACCTGTCGGCAAAAGTGTTTTTAGAGACATGGCCGCCCTAGTGATGGGAAAATATTATCACTATTATTTTTAGGTCACGTAAGTCACCAGATTCAAAGCCACACCCTGTGAGAGCGGCCTATAAAGAGCAAGGAGCCGAGCAGCTGCCGTCACACTGAACCAGACTCTTGAACAACAGGTAAACTCCTCTGGTCTTTTTTATTCTCACCTGATTTATTCCTCAAACACTGATTAGACTTCTTTGCATTTTCAGATTTGAACTTGAACCTGAGAGGAGCAGCATCATGACTCCTGTTTTCCTGCTCCTCCTCTTCTTCTCCATGACGGCCATGGCTGCAGTGAGTTTCCACACTGGGATCACGATGTTAAACTGTGTTATTTCTTCATTTTCATTTTATTTTAAACATTTAAAAGAAGGATTTAATGATGTGTAACGTGACTTTGTGTTGCAGGGGGAAAAAACTAAAGGTGAGTTAAATAATGAAGAGTTCTCCCTCGATAACAACACAAAATGTTAATAATTCACATGTGAAACTGCTGCTGCTTGTTTGTGATATTTCCTGTTTTCTGTGTTTACCTGCAGACCTCTCTGAAATCATCTCAGATGCTAATGATGGCTCACGTAAGAAAAAACTTATACTCATACAAATCAATTTTTGTGGCTAAATAAAACTGGTTTGAATATTAAGTGTCTGTATTGTTGTTCTGCAGCAAACCTGATCGATGGCGACATTGCACCCAGTTCACAGAAGAACGCAGCTATGTGCACATACTCTCGCTGCAAGTGGCCCAAACGTGGACGCTACGTCACAGTGCCAGTGGCCATCTCCTCTCGTTTCTGTGAGTAACAGTTTGACAACAAAAAACTATGTCAGCAACGTCAGATTTGTTTCTAGTCAGATATTTAAAAAAGCTCCATCATGGTCAAAAATCATACAATATCTTTTCAGTAGAAAATACAAGACGTATCAGCTGAGATAAAAAGTTTTAAAATGAATGTAAATTTAAATTAAATTGTGTTTTTTCTTCTTTCTTTTCCCACAAATTGTCTCACAACCCCTGAGATGTATCTGCTGCAGCTTGATGGAATATTTGAATGGAGTATTTTCACACTGTTGTAGTTGAACTTGGACTTAAGTGTGGAACTGAATATTTTGTTCCACCACTGAACATGAACAAGTTGTTTGTTGTTGGAAATGCAGACTTGAAATTTATTTTGCAAACTTTGGTTCTTGCTTGTGGTGTCATTTCAAATCTGATTTATTTAAACAACAATATCATTTACATCCACTGATTTTACATTTTACTGCAGCTGAAGATGAAAACTAAACACTATTCAAAGTGAAGATGAGTGAAAGTCTGTGCTTTGTCTCCGCAGCACGTTCAGAGCGCAACACCATCATCAGAAGTCTGGTGTCTTTCCACAGAACCACGTGCATTCGATTTGTTTGGAGAAAGTACTGGTGGCAACGGAATTACATCTACTTTTACTCTGGACCTGGGTAGGAATACACAAACAAACACACAGATGTGGTACCATCGCAGAAGAACGTAATAAATACAAGTTGTGAATCCTGTGTGTCAGCAGTAAAGGTGGATGTTGTGAGTCGTTACCTACCTGCTGCCTCTACTGTAGAAATGTCCGTCTGTCTGTATGTGGAATGTTATCAACAATAGAGACTGACCATGGGAGAGAGATGACATGAATCCAATTAGCCGGAGAAAGTGTCAGTTTCTTTCTTTTATACTGAATTCACTTGTGTGTGTGTGTATTTGTCAGGTGCTTTTCTAACATTGGCCGTAAGGGTGGACGACAGTATATCTCCCTGAAGAAAAACGCGTGTGTGGTCAACCAAGTTGTGCAGCATGAGGTCCTCCACGCTCTGGGTTTCCACCACGAGCACAAGCGCACAGACAGGGACAAATATGTTAGGATCAACTGGCAGAACATTATACCGAGTAAGCTCACGCTCAAAAAACGTTATTTCACTGTTGCTGTTTTATCTGTTGTACAAATATGAGTCAAATTGATGTTCCTCCTGATGCAGAGTCCATGAACTCAGGCGCAGTGTAACTTTATTTTATCTTTTACAATTTGGCTGCATGTAAAGAAGGTCACAGCTGTATAAGCAAATTAGAGAAAAAACAATAGGGCGAAATACATTCCAGGGGTCTCAGGGGTAGAACAGTGTTGCAGTCAAATCCAATACGATTTAAAAAAATAAAAAAGAACAAAACAGATACACAAGCATGAAAATCAAGAAAATGTCAAGAATACAAAAACAAAAGTCCAAACTGAGTATAACAAAGTCCACCAATCTCATGACTTTTTTGGTTCCTACCTCTCTAATGGATGTTGAGATATTTCACTGGATAAGTAATACGAAATGATTTGTTGATTAAAGGAGCTTTGTTTTAAATGTTCTCTCCACCTGTGCAGAACAGAAACACAACTTTAACAGAGTGAGCACAAACAATCTGTGGACTGGATATGACTTCAACTCTGTCATGCACTACGGCAAGTAAGTCCTTGTGTGAGTGCACACATCTGTGTTGATTAGATGTCATCTTCACTGAAGATACTTGAGTGAGACATATTCCTGAAACTGATTTTTTATAAAATGAAAATGATAATAATACCACAGTAAAGTAATAAACATTAACTGAGTAAAGAAGAAGTGTGTGCATGTGTTTGTGTGTGGACACGTCATAAACCAATGATGTTGTGCTTTTGTCCTGCTAAAGATACTTCTTCACCAAAAATGGAAAGCCAACCATCGTCGCCAAGAATCCCTCCCAAACATTTGGACGTGCCAGATCCATGAGCTACTCTGACATTCTCCGTGTCAACAGGCTTTACAGATGCTGTGAGTAAAAATAAAGTCTATCAGTTCACAAATATAAGAACACAACAAATACACTTCATAGATCTAATTGGTTTTTAATGTTTTTCCACCAAACAGGGAGGTGATGACCGAAGGAACGGGTCGACCTACAGAGAGTTCACCTGCATCGTGATTTCTGTTGCACAGTAACAATATTAATGTGCAGCATAGTAGGTTAGCTTCTCAAACCCCCTGGTGTCATGATTGTCCTCTAAGCCCGGCTATGCTTGCTAGCGTTCCTCCATTTTCATAGCGAAACAATTTAATATTACAGACAACAGGTGGAGGGTGATAATTTCTTTCAGCTGAGGTGAAGCAACATATCCGTAGAAATTTTAGGGGAATTAATCAGGCTTTTTTTTGCCATTTCTGATTTTAGTTGAATCATTTTCTCACTTCTTGATTTGCTATGATACAAACTGATGATGGTGATGGGTTTACTGAAGGATGATCAATAACTCAAAATAAGACTCAAATTTAATTTCATCAATAAAATGATTGAACAGCTTTGGTCAAATCTCTGTTTTTTGTTTGTGGTTTTTAAAGTTTTTGCTGGATCCTTATTTTGTTTTATCACTAGATTAGTTTAACCAGTTATTACTGATAATCAGTGACTTTATTCATCTCTACACTGGAGTTATTTCTTCAGTACTTTTTATTACCACCTGAAGGAGGCAGTATTCCACCATCATCCTAACATCCTGGGTTTTTCTCAGCTTGCCAGTGGATGTACTTCCTCTGCCATGACACCATCACTATTGTAGAAAAAAAATGTCCCCATGTCTCATCCTTTACAGAAATGTCCTAAATGCTAAAAAAAAAAAAAAAAAGCCAGATTGTTTTATTTGCTTCCAAAAACTGAAACCTCCAGAAATTCAACCAGTCAGAACAATTAGTTCAGACTGAAATCGTGACATAATCACTCTGCAGAATTTCTATAATTTCTACCTCAATCTTAAACTTAGAGACACATTATGACTTTGTGGACAAGTTTTTTAAAACTCTCTGTTCAGACAGATGCCATCGTTTTTACTACAGACACAAACATTCACATAAAAGACGGCATTCAAGCCATGAAAAACATTTTTCTACAAATTCCTATGAATTCAAATATATTAATGGCTGAGTGGGAAACGTATGAGAAAACATCTGGGGCGTGTGGACTCATTCTACAGAGGACGTTCTCATAAAGCCAGCCATGGCCTCAAGCAAACATTTGCAGGTAAAACTACTACGTTTCCACGGAATTTGCACTCAAACAGAAAACTTTCAACAGGCCACAAAAACACTATTCTCCATTTTGTCCATTAGAGGGAACTCCAGATCCTTTTTCAGAAATCACAAACCAAACCCCTGGATGTCTCGATTCAATTGAATCTCATAACAACATATTCTCTATCAGTTGCTGCATTAGTCACAGCGGTCAATTAAATAAATATAGAAGCATTCACAAAGAACCAAACCTTATAGGATCAGCAAGTCAAAGCCAAAGTCTCACCTGTGAGGACCCCAACCAGGAGAGGGCGCACGGAAAGCCGATCTGTAAATGTGTATGAAGCAATGGGGAAGCCAACATTCTACTAATTGTGTTGATGACATGCGCAAAATGTGACATAAAACATGTGTGGAACCAAACAATTTAATAACATCTCAACATAATAATGACCTCAACATAATAATGACCTCAACATAATAATGACCTCAACATAATAATGACCTCAACATAATAATGACTTCAACATAGACACAACAAGGAGGCGAACACTCCTGGTTGTTGTTACCATCAGTTTGAATGATTCACTGAACTGATGTTATTTTCTCATACATTACTTGTCAAGTATTTCTGTTAAACAACCGACACAAGCTTCAGACCCAAGTTATCAGAATAAAAGTTCTGTAATTGAGCACACAGCATCACACCAACAAAACACACGACAGCATCCGTTGAGTCTCAGTCTGTCTGTGTCTGTCAGTCCAAATAAAAGCAATAAATAAAATGAAAGAGCACAATGTGATGAGGTGGAGGACAAAAAGAATGAATGTTCTAACTTTCAGTTTTTTATTTTAGCTCAATTAAATCCACAACCAGTTAGGCGTCGCCCGCACGTGGTCAGTCTTAGGGTTCAACCACAGCTTCACTAATTGAGTCATGTCGTCTGTTTAATTTTTCTGTACATATCTATACTTCCTTTTCTGCTTCCTCTCAAGTGGCCCAATAAACAACACATGCTCTGCTGTGACTTCACAACTTCTACACACAGATAAGTTTGATCGCAGAGGATCTTTTGCTGTGGAACAGGAATTAGTTGCTGCTGTTGTTGTTGGAAACATGAAAACATTTGTAACAGACTCGTCGTGTGTCATTGCAGCAGAGACTTCACTTCAAACACACTCTTCTTTTTAATACCTGAGTTCTTTCCAAATATTTTCCTGGGATCTCCTCCATACGAGCGGATGTTCCTCTGGAGCCACTTCAGAGTCGTGGTCTGGTCCATGAGGCCGTGGTTCCCTGTGGGGGATGGAGGGAGGGGGGGGGGATCAGTTCACAACAAGAACTGCTTCGGTGTGGCCTTGTTTCCACCGTCCCATTTCTTCATCAGCTACATACCAGCTCACTAGGAACTAAATTTAACTCTTTTCAAGCTGAGGGGCGAGGAAATGGGGCATGGAATTAGGAGTGTTCAAAATTAGAAATGTGAGTGCGGGGGATGCTGCTCCTGGAAGATGAGAAAGGACACGTGCGCCCTGCCATCACGCCATCACGTCATGTGAGGCGCTCTCGTTTAGCGGGTCATTTCACATCAAGGTCACAGCGGGCTTATTTGGATTATGTAACTGAAGGAAAAAAATTACCCTGCTTGAGTCAGAACACTCACCCACGGCGTTCCATTAACATGGAGGAGACCTCCTCAGGAATGAGCTCCATTTATCCAGATCACATTAACATTCATTACGTATTCACATTTCAGTGGGAAGGTATGGATCCTGCAGCATTCAGCCTGACTGCCGGCACAATGTAAACACTATGAATATTTCAAGGCTCAGCTCAATGTTACACTGCCTCTAACAAAATTAACATTTCTTCTAACTTCTTTAACAGTTTAACAGCTTCCAGCCGCTGCACGACGACTGTCACGACTTCTTCTTCCTAATCTGTGTTTTTAACTGAGCCAGACAAAGGAGGTAATTTACAAACCTGAAAATGAGATTCAAGTTTCACGCAGTTCCCGCTCTGACCAACAGAGTGCACTGTGTCCAGACGATCCACTGATACTTTCCTAATAATTAAGACTAAATAAGATTTGAATGATAATTATCTAATGATTTGTATTAACATTTGAAGTATTAGTGGTAAAGTAATCATTTTGCTTTCTATTTTCACCAAAGTTGAACTTTACGCTCGGAGACTTCATGTTGCTAAAAACAACGAACACGTCAATCAGTCTGAGTTTCATTCTGCTCAGCTGACGAGGATCAGCTGTTTTCTAAGAGCTTGATAGTTTCGTGTCTCATTTGAACACAGTGAAGAAAAGCCTCACCTGCCTCATTGTTCAATTATCCCCTGTCAGTCTGTTGTTCACCACAATCAATGAATAGCCTCCATAATGAGCACAGAGACCTTGGAAGTGGCTCTATCACCAGCAACGCTACAGAAACCACATTAGTAAAATCAATCCAGATCGATGCAGAGGGCGGCCGCGTGGTCGCTGTTAAATGTTTTCACTAATTGTTTGATCGGAGGATTGAGCGAGAGTCCTGCAGCTCTGCCCCATCAGCCATTTTATTCATCGACCTCCGTCCAAGAGGGACGCACTGAAGTCTGTAAATATTTTAACCACAAAGAGAATAATTCGTTTCCTCATGTTCTCAGTTAACATGCTAACTGTGTCAACATATGTTCTCAGATAACATGCTAACTGTATCATGTCATGTTCTACTGTTAACATGCTAACTGTGTCAACATATGTTCTCAGATAACATGCTAACTGTATCATGTCATGTTCTATAGTTAACATGCTAACTGTGTCAACATATGTTCTCAGATAACATGCTAACTGTATCATGTCAAGTTCTACTGTTAACATGCTAACTGTGTCAACATATGTTCTCAGATAACATGCTAACTGTATCATGTCATGTTCTACTGTTAACATGCTAACTGTGTCAACATATGTTCTCAGATAACATGCTAACTGTATCATGTCAAGTTCTACTGTTAACATGCTAACTGTATCATGTCATGTTCTACAGTTAACATGCTAACTGTATCATGTCATGTTCTCAGTTAACATGCTAAATCATGTAATGTTCTACAGTTAACATGCTAAATCATGTCATGCTCTACAGTTAACATGCTAACTGTGTCAACATATGTTCTAAGATAACATGCTAACGTGTCAACATGCCATGTTCTCAGATAACATGCTAACTGTCTCAACATGTAATGCTCATAGCTAACATTCTAACTGCCAACATGTCATGCCCTTGGTTATGCTAACATGTCACACTCTTAGTTAACATGCTAACTCTGTTTTTTAACATTAAACTAACAGTCAACATGCTATCAACATGTCCTGCTAACAGCAGTTCTGAGGATTTTAGTGTGTAATGTACATGACAGCGTCACGGGGCCCTAAACGTGACTTGACTTACATATCTGCTTGATTTCAAATCGCTCCCGTTCCTCTGGAAGCGTCTGTCGAGCCGCAGGAACGTTTGGTCCTCGGATGAAACAGTCGTGAGGAAGAGGAGCAGAATAAGATTTCACTCAGCTGGATCATATTAACACGGTTTCACAATCTCGTTTTCTCTGCGGCGAGAAACATTCATCCACAGCAGCGAAGCCAGAGGCCAGAATTACACTGTGACTTATGAATGGCACTGGACCGTGTGTGTGTGTGTGTGTGTGTGTGACGGCTGATTGCAGGTTCACATAAACACAGTCAAATGATATATTTTTCCTTTGGCCTTGATCAATGGAGTAATCACAATAGATTGCAGCTTTTCTCCACCATGTGTCTCTGTGCCTGAAAGGAAACCTCGTGTAATTCCAGAAGAGATTTGAAGGAGAATCCCTGGGACCCGAATATTACTGAATCACATCAGGCAGTGAAAAACAGAAATAACATGAGAAACAGAAATGCTCATTATCTACCACCTCGCCTGACGTTTGAGTCCACGAGACACTTCTGGAGTTTCAACAGAAACACAAACAAATCCAATAGAATCGAGGAAAATGGTCACCACTTGTTCAAAGTAAAAATCATTATGTTTTTATCATGTCACAAAGTAAATTTCAGCACCGTTTTTACTTTATTAATTCATGTATATTTTCAGTATTTTGACGTAATTTAGAATATGTGGCGTTACTACTTTCAAAGTGTTGTAGAAGTCTCTGCGCTTCCCTTCGTCTTCTTCAGATGGGCGTGTTTCTTCCTTGTCGATTTATGGACGATGCCTCTTCTCTGCATTTATTTTCCTGTGTATTGTGTCCGGCCTACATTAATTGAAACTCTGTTTTTCACCCGAACCTGTGACTCCTGCTCTCCGCTCCTTGACGCTGAATAATCCTCCCACCAGTGCGGCTACGATTTAAGCAGAAGATGAGTGCAGTGAATTGTGGAGACAATTAAGAAAACTTAAAAACCTCCTCATAGAATTCAATCAGCTCTGATCATCGACAACCTTCAGCTAATTTCTTTGTGTTAACAAACCCTCTGCGCGTCACACGAGATTTAAAGTGTTTGATCTAAATGAAATGAAAAAAAGGGGGGAGCTTCTCTGAAACAGAACTTTCAAATCTCTGATGCAAACCCCTGAAATTACTCCAAAACCAAACAGACAGAAACACGTCGCAGCGCTGACAACAAAGTCTTTCTATTTCTGTCGTGTCATGTGTGAGGCTGAAAGTGGAAACAGACTCATTAGGTTGATTTGACTCTCTGCTGCTTCAGAGATGGGACAGTGCAGCGAGCCAGCTGGGAGGACAACAAAGAGACGACTCCACGAGACAAACTCTGAGCTCTGTCGTTCAAAAGTGGAAAATATTTGTACAGTCACTTGTGATTATACATGTTTTACAATACTCTTTGTCCATTGGGAGATCTTGGTGCTGAAAACAGATGGTGGTGTTCCTCTTCATCCAGGAAATTGCCAGGTCTCAGTTTGATGTGGACCCTGTTCACACCTGAAATACAATCTGTGTCCAGACACATCAGGGAAAAGTTAAAACTATTTATAAAAATGTTTTTTTTGACAAAGACTCTTGGGCCAGGCAGTGAAGTAAATGTGGATGTGCTTCAAACTCTTGAAAGTCCAACAGAGGAAATGCTCTTACCTCTTACTCGATCTATAAAATGTTCTAATGAGTTTTGGGCCCTAATCTCAAATTTCAAGTCTTCTTCAATACAGCATGATGTAAATTTTGTAAATGATGGTCCGGTTCACAAACCAATGGGTGACAGATGGTCCCTGCTTTTATCAGACGAACAGATGCACACTGACTTTTTTTTTAAATTAGGCGTTTAATGATTTGGAGGTGTTGTTTGGTTCATGTTCTGATCCAAAACCAATGTTACAGGAAAGAAAGTTTTGAAGGCAGAAGTTTCCTACAAGGTCATCGCCACAATCCAACAACCCTCTCAAAGAAATATTACGGTCAGGTTGTGCTGCAGGATCATAAAGTCTCCTTTATCTTTATGGTCTTCATCCAGAGCCGAGACGCCGGAGGAACACAGCTGCAGCCGTTTCTGTAAGATGGTCGCTCCGGCAGTGACGCCAGGCTCAGTGAAGAGACTGACCAACAAAGAAAACATTATTCTTTACGTGAGGATCACACATAATTTACATAACTGGTTTCACACATGAAACTTCAGGTGTCATGAACTGGCGGAGATCAGACAAACAATAGGAGGGAGAACACAGTGTTTATTAAATCAAACTATTTCCGAAAAAGAATCCAAGACGCTAATAAGTCAGTAAAAATCAGTAAGGGGGAAATACAACCTGTTAAAAACTGAACGACAAATACCAAACAGAACAAAGACTGAGCCAGTCGGCTAAAAAGGTTCTGGAGCCACCCAGGTGACACCAACATGACAACGATGGACACGTGAGGATCTTCAGTGTTTCTTTCCTGGTGCGTAAAAAAGTTTATTGTGATGTGAAAGTTACAAACTGAAAAGTGAGAAGTTAAAAACTGAAAATCTTTGAGCGCCTGAACAAGTCATTTGAAAATGTCCCTTTCGACAATATAGGAGGTTATCACGGTACATTTTATTTCATCTATATCTATTTAAGCCGATGAACCAGATGATCCAGGAACGTATTGACCATATATTCGAATAAATGTCTCCACCATACAGATTTATCCCCGAAAAGAAAACAATAAAGGCAGAAGCAGAAAGCTGGAAGATTTGG
Organism: Paralichthys olivaceus; assembly: GCF_024713975.1. Classification (NCBI taxonomy): domain Eukaryota; kingdom Metazoa; phylum Chordata; class Actinopteri; order Pleuronectiformes; family Paralichthyidae; genus Paralichthys; species Paralichthys olivaceus. Next base: position 29,671,125 of record NC_091093.1, read on the forward strand.
TCAATTACAGAGAGAGAGAGAGAGAGAGAGAGAGACATAAACATGTCCGTCTTCACACAGAGAGGAGGAACCACAGGAGTGAACCTGCAGCAGAGAATCCAACTCCACCAAGTTGCTCCTGTCAGTTTCTGGGCTCGTGGGTCAGAGTCACGCTGCGTCTTCTCACGTCTGATGAACTGACTGTGTCCATGATGGATCCACAGACTGAGCGGCCGTCTGTCATTCAGTCAGTTTGGTCTGTGCTGTCTGAGATCTTTAAAAACTTGTTTTGGTGTTTGATACAGACGGAGGTGATGACGCTCTTGTTTAATGTAAAGATAAACTGTTGAAAATGATTTTAACCGTTAGTCTTTCTTTATTACTCACTTACTGTTGTGCATCGTGTTCCTGACAATCTCCACATGCGGCAGCATAACGAAGGAAAACTAACTCACTCAGAACAAAATGGAACCATTGAACTGACTGATCAGACCAATGAGACACAAGGGATCAAATAAAACACTTGAATATGAGCTAATGAAAAGAAACACAAAAATGCAATTCGTCTATAGATTAACCAAACTCAAAATATGTAAATCCCAAAGTTAATGGAATACACCACAGCATCTGCACTACCTGACCCCACCCCCCCCCACTCCACCCCTCGATGTGGCAGACACTTGGTTCAGCCTCATTGGCTCCGCCTGTATTTAACACCATCACTTCCTGGTTCATGCTCTTTTGCCAAATCCAGTCCAGGTGAAGTCGAACCAAGAAACAGCTCCGGTAAAAACAGAGAATTAAAATGTATCTTAACGTAATGTTGAGTTTATATATGCTAACTACACGTGTGTGTTTCAAATAGACCTAATGCACCTAAGCTAGGTATCCCACAAGTATGTTGCATGGGGAGAATTGTTTGTGTAATATGGGGAACGATGAGATTCTATGATAATGACTGAATTTGACTGATCGTTTGGATGACCTGTTGGAAGAGGAGGCACCTACAGCTGATACACTCTGAGCACTTTTAAAACCACGGTAAAAACTAAAGCTCTGTATATCATCATTGGCAAAATGAAAAGTTTTCGGACACTACTTGGTACATTTCTATTTATGTTATTATCACAGGACCGAGACGTATAACAGCGATGTGTGCGATGGGAAATGTTTATCTCACTTATTATGAAGAACTTTTATGTAACATGTAAAAATATGAAATAAATGTGTTTGCTGAAGTTTGTGCTGCTCTGCTCTTATTTCATATTTGAACACCACTGCTCAGTTGTGTCTAATCATTCATGATAAAAAAACTATAAACCTGTTTGATGATATTTTTGATGAGAATTAGAAGAGTAGAATCACCAGAGACAGAACGTACGATACATAGTGATGTACACGGAGTTTCACAATGCACTGTGGGTAATGAGTCCACTATATAGGGTATACAATTGTCAGCTATATCGAGCAATTTCAGATACATCCTTTAATTTAAATAATCCTCTTTAATTTCCTCGTTTTATTTTGGTCTTATAAGATTGAATGATTTTCATTGTTTTTCATCTTTACATGTATAATGGAAATCTTACCTTGTTCCTTTGTTGTCCTGATATGTTTTATTTTGAAAGTCTGAAGCTGAAATGTCCTCTCTCTCTGTCTGTGTTGACCACAGTGTCGGATCTCAGCCTCACACGCCCTCAGCCAGTGTCCTCCCACCGCATGAGGACGATCCGCAGGAGCAGCCACGGTGAGTAGATCCAAACACAGCAGACTTTCACTCTGTGTTCATTTCTCCTGTTAAAAGCTGAGCTCTAGCTCTAGCTCTATCGTGGACCTCTGGGTTTGTTGTGATCGTGTAATTGCTTTTTATTCAGTGATGATAGATTTTCAGCTTCTACTGCAGTTAAATACTTTTCCTGAAATGTTTAAATTGACCGAGCTGCATGTTTTAATGAGCAGAACAAGGAGCACCATGAATCTTTTAACGGTTCTGCAGACAGGTCTGAACAACCTGTGGTGGGCCGGCCTCAGGAGAGTCTTTTGATTAAAAGGCCAAAACACATGATGACGCTATCAGGTACACAACTGAAGACATGTCCCTAACACCCCCTGGTGGTCACTCACATCTGATAACATGAACCGGTGGGAGGCGTTAATTAGTGCGACAGAACGTGCAAGGGATATTCACCATCTCGTCCCGTGTTCTGAAATATTTACTGAAGCTACAGAATCTCAGACAAATAACGTGATCAGAGTCTGAGAGATCATAGCAGGAGACTCTGACAACCTCAGAGAGGACAGAGTGTCAAACTGGAAGCTTTAAAACAGCAGCTCACTAACAGACGGGGACGTCGAGGTGGTGGACACCTGCTAATGACCTGCTGAAGGAAATGTCGTCTTGTTTTGGGAACAGCGAAACTGAAACAGGTCACAGCTCTCAGGTTGTTGGATCTGAGAGTTTCCTGCGTGTTTGGCTGTGACTCGTTTGGCTTCCTGCTGTCACTGATCTGCTGTGTTGTTGTGTGAATCAGCGCCCAGACTCCATAAACCATATTATCTGTTTTGTGCACATCTAACATTATTACAACACTGCGTGTGTGTGCGTGTGCGTGTGTGTGCGTGTGCGTGTGCGTGTGCGTGTGTGTGTGTGAGTGTGATTAAGAAGACGGGACGTGAATCTGAGGTTCTTAGTTTTGGAAATGAGTTCATTATGTTGTGAGTCCTGAAAATATCTGAGAAACACCTCGTTGTCAAGGTAACAGCAACGGACACACAAGATTTTCGTACACACAGAACAGATCTGTGTGGTCCATAACGTTTTTACTGTCCACGCAGAGCGTCAGACCTCATAGTGTCACATGATTATATAACATGAGCTCTGATTTTCCTTCCTTTGCTAACTTAGCTTGTGAAGCTAACAGGTAACAGAATCGGTTCCTCAGGTTTTAAGAGAAACGTTGAGATGCAACGACACAGAAATCTCTGTAACGTAATAAAGTGTGTTTGTTCACAGCATGTGAACATTTTATCTTGACGAGGATATGCAGAGATGTTTTTGTGCAGGTTGTGATTTAGTCGATGATAATATTAACCTGCAGTCAGCTGAGAAAAGTCCTCCTGGACAAACAGCGGGATAGTGCACTCTCTTCTTTTCCTCTGTCTCCTCCAATTTCTGTTCTGCTGCTTCATCCCTTTTTTTCTATTCAGTCTTCTATCACTCTATCTCAGTCTTTGCTCCCAGAGGGGTTGAGTGGGCAGATTTTCTCCTCCTCAGCTCCCCCCTCCACTCGAGCTGGTGTTGGGGGCTGAAGTAGACAAAATCTAAAATGCTGGAAATAGGTTTTTTGATGTGCTGGTTTTGGGCACAGACGTTAAATGAAACATAAACCTGTGATGTTGCTGCAGAAGCTTTAATTATTACACATCTCCACAGTGTGAAGACTGAAACAAAGATCCCACAAGAAATTCATTTTCAGGGCAAAGTGGTTAAATCATGACGTGTCACTTTTTCCTGTGCTGCGTTCAGCACAAACACCATGTGCATTGTTTTATTTGGTTGCCATGGCAACGCCATGATGCTATTACTAGCAGGATCAGCACCTTCAGGCACAGTACTACAGTACTTCACACAGTACTCCACAGTACTACAGTACTTCACACAGTACTCCACAGTACTCCAAGGTACTACATTACTTCACACAGTACTCCACAGTACTACAGTACTCCACAGTACTCTACAGTACTCCACAGTACTCCACAGTACTACAGTACTCCACAGTACTACAGTACTCCACAGTACTCCAGTACTTCACACAGTACTCCACAGTACTCCACAGTACTCCAGTACTCCACAGTACTCCAGTACTCCACAGTACTACAGTACTCCACAGTACTCCACAGTACACCACAGTACACTACAGTACTCCACAGTACTCCAGTACTCCACAGTACTACAGTAATCCACAGTACTCCAGTACTTCACACAGTACTCCAGTACTCCACAGTACTACAGTACTTCACACAGTACTCCACAGTACTCCACAGTACTACAGTACACCACACTAGCTCAAATGCACCAAATGAACGTCCTCGTGGTTCAAACATTATATCGTCGGAGGTGAAGACTGAAACTGCTTCCTCTTCTTCTTCTTCTATGGTTTAATGTGTCTCTACTTCCTGTGATTGGTCCAAAAGTCCAAACTGTCCATCAAAGTGTTTTCCCTGTGAACCAACCGAACCGCGGTTCAGTTTCATCCGAGCCCAGAACTCCTCCTCTGGTCTGAGGAGCCGTTCACACCTGATGTTCAGCTTCAGACTGAACTGAAGAGTCTGAAGCTCTGAAACAAACCAGCTGTGAAAACGTCCTCAGGTTCCAGCAACACTTGTCATTTTGAGATTCTTGTCTGACTTTGTTCAGTCTTTGTAGTTTTCAGCTTAAACTACAACTCAATCCCAAACTTCTTGGGTCTTATTCTATTTCAAGTGTTGCATGTAAGCTGATATTTGTAATGTCAGAGTTAAATCATGTTCTCGTTGTATAAAGTGTACTTCTACCTTTCCAAGGTATTTATGGTGCTGGACGACGGCCAGAGAACTCTGCACCGTCACATTCCGCTTTCAAAGCTGTGGCTGTGTTTGTACTTTGCCAGAATAAATCTAGCTGGATTCCTGCTCAAGGACACTTCAGTAGGCAGTTACTTTGAAACCTTGATCTTATGGGACTCAGGAGGACAATCTTCCTGCTGCTGCGTCATTCTGCCTCCATATGTTTCGAGCTAACGCCACCGTATCTCTTAACGTCCTCTGTCGTCGGCCACCACATGCGATAATGTCTCCTGTCCTCACGGATCCTCTCCTCAAACCTGCTTCTCCCCAGTCTGAGAGCAGATTCCCGGTGACGCCCGGGCCCCTCGGGTCTCCGCTGATTGGCAGGGTCCTTAATTGCGACCACCTCTGTGTGAATAATAGATGCTCGTCGAGCTAAGTGGAGTGATGAAATATTGAAAGGCAGAGAACATGCCATGTAAGTTTATTTTTGAAGAGCTGCAAGACCAGGGAACAAACTGGAGGAGGGAAAGGGAAATCAAAGAATCTCCTCGGTTCAGCGGGGGGGGCCTGTTTTGTTTACGCTGGGCTCGGGGCTGTCAGATTAGCACGTTTGTCTCACACAAGAAATCCCTGCTGGAAAACTCTCTTCTGTCTTTATCCTGCCAAAGTACGACGCCCTGCGTTCCCACTTCCTCTTGTTTCAGCAACAAATTCTGACTCTGCAAAAAATTCACATCCCACTCATGTTTTCATGTTTTAGTATGTTTATTCCACACAACAGATTTCATCCCCTGACAACTACTGGATCCAAAACACATATTTAAATCTTATGTTTCACGATCTATAATTTAAACTAGAACATCACTGCACCTCTCACCTCCTCCAAGGCCCGACAGTCCTTTCAGATTTACTGTCACGCACTCTTAAATGTCTCTCCTCTGAATACGTCTGATCGGACAATCTCCAGAGTTCGTGTCTGAAAAGGCAGCACAGGTGTTCCTCTTCCCAGCAGCGGTTACTCTCTCTCTGGATTCAGAGGCGTTCTCAGGCATGATGGGACAGAATCTCTCCAGCGTGTTCTGGATCTAACTTGAGTTCTCCTGGAAAACCTCCAACAGAAGACAGAGGATCCCGATCGCATCAGCTGGCTCCTTAAACGTGGAGCAGCAGCGTCTCCGAGAACCTGCTGGACGTCGGAGCTGCTCACGTCCCCAGAAGCTGACTCCAAACTCCGCCGGGTGATCTGCTGTAGGATGATTTATTGTGGGACTGCTGCTGTTGGATTATGCTGCTCTAGTTTTAGCTGAGTGGACGTGATGAACCGAGCGTAAGAGTTGACCTGACAGTCGGCTAATCTTCCAGCAGCAGCTGGATCATATCTGATGAAAGTGTTGAGACACAGCGCAGCGACAGGGAGAATCACTCGACGGTAAATTATTACAATGTGTTTTCTCCTGCTCAGACCACCTCCATGACACACACACACACACACACACACACACACACACACACACACACACACACACACACACACACACAGAGTTCTGCATAATATTACCATAATATTACACATTTCTGTCGGTGTGGAAACCTTTTATCCGTTTTACATTCCTGTGGTTAAATCATTTGTAGAATAACTCTGAGCGTATTTCGTTGTAGGATTAAGACATAAATCAGGAGAATGTTGAAAACCTGCAGAGTTCAGATTATTCTACTGCACGAGGAGAAGATCCAGAACAGTCCCCGGCTCCATGTGAACTTCTTAAGCCTCATACTGACAGTAGAATAAGTATTTTCATTTTGTTTGCATGTTTTATCAACTGATTCAGCAGCTAAATGTTGACGTGCAAGTTCACAGCTACAAAGAATTCAGTTCTTTTTCTTTTTTTAACCTCTTGAATCCCAGCGGGTCACCGAGTCATCACAAACACCAGCGATGTAACAAAGGAAATAAAGTTCATGTTATATATATCGTTAGAACCAGTAGAAGCTCAGCTACATGCCCATAAGAACCATTTTCACCTGAACGAAACACAACTCAAACAACAAGCGGCTAAATCAGCATGTCGACAAAACACACAAGCTATACAAAGCACAGGTGTGGTCCTGGTTTCCTGGCAGTTCAGACTAAAACCTCTCTCACTTTGCTTCACTTAGAATAAAATGTGGAACAGAAAATGCTCATGTGTTGTTTTAGAAGGTTTTGAGCTGAAACTGATAATTTAGAGAAATTAAGTCTTTGATGTGCGTGTGTGTGTGTGTGTGCGTGTTTTTCAGGGAAATGAATGTGAGGAGATTGTTCTCAGCTCTCACACCTGGTACAGGACAGAAATAGACGCCATGCCAACAACTGCACTGATCACGTGTGACAGGGGTATTCAAACAAAACCCTGTGTGTGTGTGTGTGTGTGTGTGTGTGTTACAGAGCGCTGGTCCACTCTTTCACTAATATTCAAATTAAAGTTTGACACTGAACCTCTAGAATCCACAGTGATTGTCCGTCCACAGAGAGTTTGGTTGGACGAGCAGTTGAACATGAAACGACAAGAAGAAGCAGAGTCTTCTGCCGAGTTTCATTTTTTATAATTCTGTCCTGTTGCATGAAAAACATCGATATTTGAGAAGAATCATTTCAACCCATTTACATTTTCTCCACCCGAGGGCAGAAAAGTGGAATGTTCTCATTCCACGGCGCAGAGGGATTTTACAGGAGTGAGCGGTGGTGTGTGTCTGCAGAAGTCAAAGTGCAGCATTAGTATTCTCCAGTGTTCTGTGGTGTTGGTCTAAACCTGCCGAGCTGAGCAGACGAAAGACGCTGCGCTCCCTGGAACCAGACGACTCGTCAGGGTTTGAGGTGAAGCAGAAGCTGTGATCACTTCGTAACCTGAGGAGCCGAGGGATCAGTGCTCCTGAGTTCAAATACGCTCTTGTATGTCAACTGAAGATGGCTGCGTCTTTGCAAGCAGGTGTAACCGACCCTAACCCGACCCTGCGTCTGTCAGCTGGTTTTGACTTCTTCTGTCCCCTATGGACCATTAATGCATCTTTACAGAATTCAAACAGACTTGAATTTGTCCACAAACATCATTTTCTGACACGTCTGCTATCACTCTCACATCAGTAAACATGAATTCACACGCTGCTGTGCTGTGGAACTCTGCTCTGTGTGTTCAGGCACTGTCTTTGATGCTGAGTTAAAGAAATCTTCAGATCTGATAAAGTCGCTCTCCTTCAGGCGGCAGGTCCCTTCAGACGGCGCTCAGAGCCCAGGGGAGCAACGTCCTCTCACCACAACCAAAAAGCATGAATATTAATAAAACGGCTTAATGTTTAACCCCTACTCTGCAGCGCGCCGATAGTTTTGGATCTTGTGCTTCGTTTTCTGCTGCTACAGAGGAAGGAGGAGAGGAGGGAGATCAATGAGGAGCCGGAGTGTAATTGGGTGATTTACTCTGCTCCCCGGGGAATCTATCCATGAATCGATGAAATGGCAAAGGCGGTAAAACGCTGCACAGAGCGTCTGCAGGGAGTCGTCAATCATGAGCGGGGAGTGTTGAGGACATCACAGAGAGAGACAGACAGACATTCTGGTTTATTTCAACTGGGTTTTATTTTCAAAGTTTCAACCAAACTCTTGATTTCTGATGGTTGGTGAACGTTGGTGAACGACCTGATTATTTGTGGCAACGACGCCGTGTGTTTAAATCTCAGGAATTCAAAAATAATTCAGTAAAAACAAAGAGGAGATATCAATATTTACTGGGGTTAAAATTAACTAACTCAAGTCGACGTCACAACTCCAGGCTCTTGTTTTTGGACGATTGATTCTTAAGTTTGTGAAACAGGAGAATAAAATATACACATGCTGTTGATTTGAAAACCAACTCATATCGTTGCACTCATCGGATTGTTTGTTGACCCATTTCACATTTTGCTCTCACCCTCTGAATAAAAGTTTGTTCCAGCTCAGGTTTTTACTCTCACTTAAACTCTTCATTATATTAAATTCAATATATGAGTGTGAGGAATCTGAGAGTTGAACCTCAGGAGAACAGAAACCTTGGGGCGTAGAAACAGTAATTTAACGAATGACAAATCAAGCAGAATTATCCTTTAAGTTCCAGAAGCCCTCAAATGTCAGTGACCTGTGGTCGTCTCATTGGCTGTGATGTCCCACACGAGTGAGAAGGGGGAGTCGGGTGAGCCGTGCTCGGGCTGCAGGTTAATTCAATCTGTGGTTTTTCAGAAGTGGCGCCCTCCGCTGGTGTGAGTGACAGCGTCAGCTCCTGGTTTGACACGGAGGGGACGGGCGCAGCTCATTATTTCATGAGCATCTGACGCCCAGAGGAAGATGACCTCTTCCTCTTCTTCTTCTTCTGTCGCTCTTCAGTCGCCGTGATGTCGGTTTGATGGTGAGCGAGCAGCTGAGGGCGTGTGAGGTTAGAATGAGTGAGAAGCTTGTCCGCTGGGCGCCACCCAGGAGGGAAAGAGAAGCAATAAGCTCTTCCTGTGAAGGTGAGAAGATTCCTGAGTTATTGTGACATCCTCTCATCGCTGCCGGCCTCTGGTCAGGTTTCCCTCCTGAGCTGCCAGAGCCCCGTGTTTCTTTCTTCTTCTTCTTCTTCTTTTCACAGTGTCGCTCGGCGGCTCGCTGCTCCGGCCTAATGAGCCATCTGGGCTGAGCGATGTACTTTGGCACCAAAGTCACACTTGTCCTAGCGGGACAATGACACCGGTCCACATGGCGTCAGAACCAATAAAGTGCACGCTGGGTGACGCTGGTTAATGTTAACGAGGAATAAAAGGTTGTCGACGAACATGTTTCCTCAGAAGACCAGGTTTACATAGAAGCTTCCATTTTTCAGTTTCATGTCTGTGGTGGAATGAAACCGAGACGCTTCGTGTGTACATGTGTTTTACTTGGATTACGTCTGTGGCGTTTACATGCAACACGACGAACCTGTGTATTCTTCTTCCTGTATGATCACAGCGACACGCAGACGTCTTGATTTCTCAGCTTCTCAGACACATTGAGAAGTTTCACAATGACACATGTTCTGGTTTCTATCGGCAGATTCTACTTTATATCCAGGTTTAGAGCTTAAAGCTCCAGTGTGTAAGATTCAGGTGAAAGGGAACTATTGGCAGAAATCTAATGTAGAAGAATCCTCATGATGTTTTCACCAGTTTGTTTCATCTCAATTGTATGAAATGTAATTTTCTTTACCTCAGAAAAGACCCTTTATTTAAATACTTTATATTTAAATACTTTATATTTAAATACTTTATATTTACATGGAGGGGACCCTCTCTACGGAGGACGCCATGTTTTTTACATCAGTCCAGACTGGACAAACTAAACACCTTTTGAGTTTTTATGACGACTGAAGCTGCCACAGGTTCTTTTTCATGTTTGGAAGGAGAGGGTGAGGTGAGGGGTGTTCAGCTGCAACATGAAACTTCAACACTAGATGTCACTAAATTCTACACACTGTACCTTTAACGGATTAGTCAATTAGTTGGTTGATGAAATATTAAATGGTGCGTATACAATGAAAATGATCATTTACAAGATTGGATGTATTTATTTTTCCTTTTCCGATAAGTTAATTAATTAGTTAATTATTGGTTGTTAAGTTTAAGCAAAGATCAAAATGAAAATGGACGACGCAGTCTCAGATTCATTCCACTATCCATTAGTCAGTCTCAGATTTTTTTAGTTTGGTCCATGTCCCATCTGTTAACACGGAGGAGGTTTATGACTTATACTGCAGCCGGCCACCAGGGGGCGATCACGTAGCTTGTTTGTATTTGCAGTCTGTGCCTTTAAGTGAAAATTCAAATGAACCAAGCGTCACGTTATGAATCTTTAAATGAAAACGATAAAACAAACAAAACATATGGATCAATTATTTCTTGCATCATGAATCTATGAAAACCGAATAGTCTCAATAAACAGGAAACAATATTTCGGTGAATGAGCGAGTGATGGAGTTCATGATGTTTCTCGGTGAATCCTCCGACACAGATTTCAGGAGCGGGACGTTATATATGAGGATTTATGAGTTTTGCTCTGTTGACTCTGTGACAGATCGAACTCTATAACGCTGAGATGAAAACGCCCCCGAGATTAAGCTGCAAACCAATTTCCCCACGAGGACAAATAAAGTATTCATCAATCTGAATCTGGAGCCGCTGCGTCACAGGAAATGTGGATAAGTGTTGTTGCTTTTCTGACTTTTATGTTTTTATTTTGCTTCAGTCGTCTCGTGTGTCGGCGGCTTTTATCCTTCAGGAATAACGAGGCTGAGTTGACTCGTGCTCCTGCAGCGTCGGACCTCCATCTCTCTGTGTGTGTTTATTTAGTGGAGCAATTTGTGACACCGGCTCGTTCATGCCAATGACACAGTGTCGGTTCAGGACTCTGATCATTTGCATAGTAATCTCAGGGCAGGTTGTTCTGGGGGCGGAGCCTTCTCCAGTCTTTTGTATGTAGATGAGCGCTGCTTACACAGAGGGGCTTGTTATTCAAACATTGAAAAATGTTGTTGTTTTGGACGCTAGCAAAGTCGTCCCGAGCGTCAGAGAAGCGGCGTGTGGAGGTAAAAGGTTTTTCTACAGGAACGATCACTGGTGATGCTGTTAGTTCGACTTTGTACCATGTGACTGCCCGATAACAAACCTGTGGACTCCCCTGAGGACGAACCACAGATGAGTGTTCAACCTCGTCTGACTGTATATAATCCTACAAATATGGTTTCTTCTAATCTCCAAAAACCAAGATGGCACCGATGACAAAACGTCACGATGGGTTGATACCCGGGTCCCCAGAGGACAGGAACAGACGAACGGGTCATGAGGAGAAACTACAGCTCGCGCTCCTTTCACGTGTTCTTGGACCTCCAGGGAAATTTGAAGTCACATCACTGGAGGATGCGACGAGAGACTGGGGGGGGGGGTCATCATGTTTCACAGTGATCCGATTTCTGGGCTCCAGATCTCCCATGTGGTGAAGTTACCGTGCACTGAATGCGAGATTAAAAGAAACTTGCAGGCAACTTCAAAGTCCGACATTTCAGCTGCGGCGACTCGGTGCGTCCTTGGCGAGCAGAAGAGGCTCTGATGGATCAGCCTCATGGATAATGCAACAGATTCCTCCTCGGGCTCCTCTGTGTCTGAAAGCTGCTTCTCAGTGAGTGAATCAATATGTGACAGTCGCTGGAATATGTAAATATGGTTTCAGGGCAGAGCTGGTGTCCGCTGAAACACGTTCTTATGAAAAGTTCCCAGACTGTGAGTTAATGTGACCTCATGAATTTAAATAAAGGAAGCTGTGTGGGTGTCATCCGAGGGAACTTATATTTCTAAACGCTTAAATCGGCCCAAATAAGTTTCCCTCCAAAGTATCTTCGGGGGTTGTGGGAACGGCGCCGACTGACAGAGGTCGGGTTTGTCCGCCTCAGAGCCGGATGATCCGCCTCCGTGGAAACCAGGTCGGCTGATGAAGCCGCTGATTGGACGAGTGTGATGGAATGGGAAGAGACAGGGAGGAGATTGGTTTGTCCGGCGCTGCCATAGTGATGGATGCTGAGGAAACCAGGAAGACCACACACACACACACACACACACACACACACACACACACACACACACACACACACACACACACACACACACACACAGCCCGCAGCACATCTATATTTAACTGTGATGAAACACATTGAGACGATACATTTCAATTCACTTGAAACCACATCACCTCATCTGGTCTGTTTGTGGAACCTTTAACGAGATGAAGGAGAAATTCACTCCTCTTCGTCCTGAGGTCATTTTCTTTATGAAAATATAAACTCCTGAATCACGAGCATTCTTTTTCATAATAAAATCACATATGGATCAGTGACATGTAGCTTTATTCTTTTTCTTTTTCCCGTCGCTCTGGTTTCCATGCAGCAGCAGCGTCAGTCCATCAAAACCTTTGTTATCCACACATGACATCTCAGCCCTGCACTAACTGTTTTGAACAGACTCTCTGTTTGGTAAGAAATCATCTCAGTGGCTTGAACTGAACCATGGTTCTGTTGGTTTGCAGAGTGGAAACACTTTTCTGGATAGTTTGGACTTTTGGGAGCAATCACAGGAAGTAGAGACGTCATTAAACAATAGAAGAAGAGGAGGAGACCGTTTATCTGCTGCTTCACTTTGGCTCCACAGATATAAATATATAGATATAGTGTTGGAGCCAGAGTTGAACCAGGTTTTCTGGCAGAGAGCCGGTTCTCTGGCTGTCGAGACCCAAAGAACTGGTTTGAGATCAAGCCTTGGTGGAGAAGACGCTCCACACAGGAGCCCTCCAGCTGTGAGGCAGCTGTGATCAACATCTGCACCAGTGTTTTTACCCTCAGGAGGAAAATCAGTTTAGATTTTAACCAAAAGCAAAAGTCACACTCTGAATTTTCTCCTTTTACAGTGAAGCACAAGCAGAACTGACACTGAAGTAAATAACTGAGCAACTATCAGATACAGATGTTTTAAACAACGACAGCTGTAACAAACTTCTGTGTTTCCCTCTCGGTCGTCGTTCAGCTGTGACCTTTAGTCCGACACGATGTCGTGATGAGCTGATCACCTGACACGTTCACCTGATTAACATCACGTCTGCACTGGTCAGAGCTTTATATAAACTGTCTATGACTGTGTTAGTGCAGCTGCCATCTCACGCACACACACACACACACACACACACACACACACACACACACACACACACACACACACACACACACACGTGCATGCTGTACTTTAATGAGCTGCATTTGCTCTAATGTGGCAGCATTTCCTATAATTGGCTCAGTCATGTTTGTGGCTCACAATCATCGAGCGTAATTAAAGTCAACACTTGTCAAAATGCTAATTTTCAACATCCGTGCGTTTGTGTGTGTGTGTGTGTGTGTGTGTGTGTGTGTGTGTGTGTGTGTGTGTGTGTGTGTGTGTGTGTGTGTGTGTGTGTGTGTGTGTGTGTGTGTGTGTGTGTGTTGCTGTACTTTGTGAGGATTATTTTAAGCATAGACGAGGACACTTTTGGAAAGTGAGGACATTTTGACCGATCCTCACTTTGGACTGAGGGTTAGAATTAGGTTTATGTTGGGGTGCGGGGCTAAAGAATGTATTATGTCAATTAGTGTCCTCACTAGGATAGCTGTACAAACGTGTGTGTGTTTGTGTGTGTGTGTGTGTGTGTGTGTGTGTGTGTGTGTGTGGCAGCTGTTGTGTAATTTCCCAGCAGGTCTGATGCGTCGTTGTCCTGATTGTTTTTCTGCAGCTGCCAGCTCAGTGGATTTTTTCCAGGATTCTTTTATCACTTGACGATAATTTTAGTGTTTCCGTAACCAGAGTAAATACTCTCCTCTGATTGGTTGGCAGGCGTCCAGTCAGATTGTTTCCCGTCGACAGAGATCAGCCGTTGTAACCGTCCTGGGACACGAGTTCTTAAAACTCTGGTGATGTGCGAGCTGTCAGTTGTCCGGGTGCTGCGCTAACCTTCTGTGTGTGGCTCCACCATTTTGTCCACATCATGCAGGAGAACATTTAAAGCAGATCGTCTAAGAAGAGTCCGGGTCTGAGGTCTGCAAACCGTTAACGACTTTAAGAGCGGCTTTTTCATTACTGAGGCGAACTGCAAGTAGAAGTTTAACATATGAGCCGTGTACTAAAAGTACATTTAACTTAGATGTTCAAATACAAAGACTCTGACTCTTGTGTCTCTGTGGAAGCACGACCTGTTGAATGTGTTTCTCTCATTTGTCTTTAATGTGGAACATCACACAGCGCTCAGGGAACTCACAACCTCCTCTTCCTCCTCTCCGTCCTTCTCGCACTGGTCTGTGTGTGGAAGTGAGCGGGTGCACTTGAGTGTGTTTTTTGTGTTTCATATCGGAGGGAGGAAGTCAGTGATGAGCTTCGGGAGGTGCAGCGTCTCATTCCGGGGTCAGGAGGGTCTGAGCCTGCTGCTGTCGGAGGAAACGTGTCGTGTGCGGTCACTGAAAGCACAGAGCGTGAATTTGGAGCAATCAGAGAAACGCAGGAGTTCAGACGGTGTGAGGCTCCGGACGTCAGAACCACGGTGATGCAAAAAAACTCTGATGAGATTCTAATGGGACTGACGAGGAGATAATAACCTCACAACACGTGGACGACATCATCTGTTAAACTTAAACTTGTCATCAGTGATTTTCTGTCACTTCGTATTGTTTGTGTGCAGAGTTTTACAGAAACAGTCTGTGGTGCGGAGGGACGTTAGAAAACGTTGTGTTCATCCTACCTGGTTTATCTGCGCTGAAGATTTTAAATTTAATGTTTTTCATTAAATTAAACTGAATTTACTTTATTACTCTAACGTGTGGTTTATATCTAATTTTTGACTTCGTCTGTTAAACAACCGACACAATCTTCAGACCTTGTCAAAATAAAAGCTTTTCAGCTGCACTTCACATTGCATCAACGAAATGACCCCTAACTACTAACCCACATAGAGAGACGTAAACAGGAAGTGATTCCGTGGGTGGTTCATGATGGAGATCTGCAATTTGTATGAATATTTAAAGTACCACGTGTCCAGATGGCACCAAAGTCTTCACTGCTCTTTCCCAAACAATTTCACTGCACGTGTGAAGTTGATCAGATGAAGTCATTTCCAAAGTAAGACGACGGCCACATGAATAATATTTGCGACATTTGCATGTTTTATTTTTCTGCTCCGTCTCCGTCCACAGCGTCGCAGCACCAGCTCGTTAAGCAGCATCTGTTTGTCGTTTAGCCTCGGCGACCTCGGACCTCTCTGCAGCCGTGCTGTCGTTACTGCCTCGCTGCCGCCGGAGAAGATTCCATTCAAAAAGTAAATTAGAAGAATAAATCTTCTGGTATTTCCCCCACAATCTGCTCTGTCAGCTCCGTCTGCAGATGGGCGAGCTAAAGGAGGGAGAGGAGTCAGAATCCTGCTGAAAACGTGGAGGAGTTGATGTCAGACACGTCACCTCCTCCTCTGCAACACTGAAATACTGCAGAGGAATAAAAATAGAAATATGGAAACTCTTCTTGCTGACAGAGAATTTTAAGAGCCGGGTTGATAGATTCAGTAAGTTTACTGTCCATGAGCAAGGCACGCGACCCAACGAGCAGGCGGGGGTCGGGCTGCAGCTCTCACCGTCGTCTTCATGCTGGTGAAGATCAAACTTTGTTCTGTTCTCAGTCGAAAGGTCCTCGAGAGTTTCAAGGGACCTCAACTGAAAATGGACTCGGGGGCTCGTGATAGAAAGAAAGTGTGGGAGGATCTTGTTCTTGAGTTTCTGACCGTGGTTGTTGTTGCAGTCTCACAAATAATCAACCATAGATTTGAAAGTGCGTTCTCTCATAAAATTCATCATCCGCTCTGCATCACTTCAATGGGTCAAAGGTCAAACTCTAATTCAAACATGGCGTCGGGTCAACGACGTCACGTTTCTTTAGAACTCTGGTGTTTATCGTTGCGTCTGATGTTAGAAAATAATTTGTTTTTTTAAAGTTGTTGCTGAAATCTTGAATTGATGACGAGTTCATGACTCATTTTCTAAAGCTCTCGCTCAGATATAACCCGCTTGTGCTTAGATGTCCTGGCTCTTCTGCTGGTTCGTTTATTAAACTCAGTTTAGATTCTCTAACCTGGTGAAAGTTGTTTCTCAGACTCGACACTAAACAACTTTTCCTCCTGTTTGTGAACATGTTCAGGTTAAATTCCTCTGATGTCACAGCATCATCGAATCATAATGTATGTTTCTAATCATGTGACACGTTGTTTATCACCCTATTACAGAGACGGTCGTCTGTCCTCGGTCTTTTCAGGACAGTGGACACAAGAACAGAAACAAGTGTAAAGTTCAGTCAATTCAAAACTTATTAAACTTTGTTTTGGGGGAAACGTTGAGTGTGAACAGTTTTCACAGGTTAGTGAAGTTATATACTTTCACACGTCATTGTTCTGATGGGATCATAATGTTTCCTTCACACACACACACACACACACACACACACACACACACTCTAACCTCCAGTGTGCGATGAACTGTACGATTAAAGGTTAATGGATTTTTACAGCTGTGATGGTTTTGCCTTAATCTCGTTCTAATTAGAGTTCTTTCACTTTCGCTCTCGCCACAATTAGCCTCTCGCCCCCCCCCCCACAGAGCGCCTCGTTTCTCCACCACCAGGAAAGTAGGGCGGCCGGAAGTCACGCTGCGGTCAGCCCCCGGCGGGAAGCGTATCCCTCCTCCCTGTCAGGACGACTGATGTATTAATATGCCAAGTAACCGAGGAGATGGAGGGAGGGAGGGAGAGAGAGAGAGAGAGAGAGAGAGAGAGAGAGAGAGAGAGAGCGAGAGAGAGAGAGAGAGATTTGATTTAAGATGAAAACTCACTTCACTTTCTACAAGGAAAATAAAATGAGTTTATATCAATGATGGACGCCGTCTTCCTCTTCTTCCTTTCTTCCCTGTCTTCCTCTTCGCCCCTCCTCTCTTCTTCTTTCTCCTCCTCCTCTTCCTCTGACCCATCAGTCTCTTCGTGTTTGAACAAAAGCAGTGCAGTGTGACAACATCACCAGCTAAATTAAAGTTGCAGTAATGTAAAGACACGCAGGGCTGTGTGTGTGTGTGTGTGTGTGTGTGTGTGTGTGTGTGTGTGTGTGTGTCCTGAATAAGTGAAGACAACTTCTTGAAGTTTGCGTCTCTTTGAATTAATGATCTCTTCTCTTGTTCTTCTTCATTAATTTATCTGTTATTAAGTATTTTTACAAAATAAAATCACAGTTTCGAGAAATAAAATGTGTTCAAAATGTTAAAGATGCTTCTTTATCTCCAGAAAACTGATTGAGTTTAATATCAGAGAAAATCTTTAAATAGAAAATCTGTTTTTAAAAGATATTTTTTGTTTCTGGGGAAATAATGAAGCTGCACTCGAGCGCCGTTAAAAACATGGTGAGGCTGCACTTTGCTGTTCGTTCTGCGCCAGCGAATGAATGAGTTTTCTAAATTTTTTATTTGGTGCCACAGCAGCGACTCGTCCTGCATCAAACTCTGTGATCTGTTTTATTATTAACATAAAAACAGTCATGAGGGAAAAGCCTGGCAGGAGAGAACCCGACTCCTCACCCTAACGCTGAGCATCAGAAACAAACGCACCCGTCGGACTCGGCGGCTGTTTCACTTTGACTCATGGCGTCAAAAACCAAAACATCCAAAAAGGACGTGACATCACTTCTGCTGGTACGTCTGACTCATGATCGAGTCGTGGGCCGAAGCTTCCGTCTCTTCTCAAACAGACACACTCCAGGTTTCTTACTTTCCTCAAACATCTCGTAAATAAACACGGAGCTCGACGACGTCACTTCTTTCTTTGCTCTGAGCTCGTTTCCTCTCCTGCTTCTAATGGACCCACTGAACCTTTTAAACTCGCTCTGGTTGAGGAGCTGTGTGTGTGTGTGTGTGTGTGTGTCTGAGTGTGTGTGTGTCTGAGTGTGTGTGTCTGAGTGTGTGTTATTGTGACTCTGGTCAGAAGTTGTCGTAATTTGTTGTTGAGTCACCGCAGAGCTTCGGCTCAGCTCCCGTCAGTGAGACAAATCACTGAGCTGATTTCAGACCAGCTCTTCTCCCGAGGGACTCGAGTCGTTCAGGAAACAAATTGGCCTGATTACTTTGTAGATTGCTGCTGAAGTGACTCTCAGTCATGTTGCATCTGAGACGAGTGAGTGAGCGTTTTAATAACAGTCGTCACCCGTCCCTCTTCTTCTTCTTCTTCTTCTTCTTCTTCTTCTCTACGCAGATATTAAAAACAACATGTGTGGCACATCAGCCTTCATCAGAAAATAGAGCTGGACATGAAGTAACATCATGGACTGATTAATACTCAACCAGAGGAAATAACCTGAATAATACACAGAGAGAAACACAATAAAAGATCCAGGACAAAATTTTACATCAATATAAAAACAATAATAATAATAATAATCAGTGTGAAAGCAGCTGAAAACACTTTGTAGAGTTTTTGGAAACTTGATTTCCACATAAATTTGTTGGTTTATTTCCTTTTTGCATCAAAACTTATCAGTGGTAAAAAAAAATTAAATGCAAAACTTTAAATATATAAAACAAAATTAAATTAAAATAAAGTCATAAAATAAAATATACGCCTCAGATATAAATTAAAAAATATAATAGAATGAATGAATGAGAATGAAAGTAATACTGTTAGTAGTAGTGCAAATATTACAAGGTTTGGTCAATGCTGTTTTTAAAATGCTTAAATATAAATTTGATATAAAACACATCACACGCATTTCATTATTTCATATAAAATAAGAAAATAATCACACGAACAAACATCCATGAATCATCGTGCGACTGAGTTAAAAATGATTCATGGTTTTATTTTCTCTCTGTACTGGACAATATTTTACATCCTGATGAAGAGGTCAGAGGTCGTTGGTTTTCAGCCCACGTCAGCCGGAGTCTGCCTCCTGCTCCTCGGCCATGTTGGACCCTGTGTGGGAGTGTCCTCAGAGACGCAGCCAAATAAACGCTGCAGCTCTAAGTCATGTTTTTCCACAGCGCATATTTTCACCGAGCACATTTATTCCTGTGGCGTCTGATTGAACTGTTTCTGTGTTCGCTCGTTAACGGACTCTGACGTCTGTGTGTTGTTCCTTCAGCGAAATTTATCATTAACCTCAGGTCAGGAGAAGAAAATCCAACAACAACATAAGATCATTTATCTGAAGAATCTACGACTGTTCTGAGTTCTGAGTTAATCACTGTGGACGTTCCCACTGAGGATTAACACGTTTAACAAACTTTAAACCAACTTTAAACCATAAAACTCCACATTACAAACATGCAGGATTTCTACAGTGTTGATTTAAATGTATTCATGTATATAAAGACGATCACCGACTGTATATAAAGATGGACGACATGTTTCTACTTCCTCCCCTTGTACAAATGATGCCAAAATATTCCAAATGCAAACACTGCCATCTTGTGGTGGTGAGGTCATCTGCGAGTCTTGAGGTCCCGCCCATTCAACCGATCAGAAGTCAGTCTCAGCTGTCAATCATGATGCCTCAGCCCTCAGATCTTAAATAACTAAATAAAAACCAAACGGATCAGAAACCCGTTAGCAAACTTCCGTGGGATGAGAACGGGCGGAAATTTACATTTTACGCACTTTGATTTATTTTGCGTGTGTGGACGACCCGTCTGCTAACATGGAGGAGGCAGGGTTTATGATCCCCACTGGGCTTCAGCTGGTTTTTTACTCTGCAGCGTTAAATGAGTGAAGGTCCCAGTGAGTCGTTCAAACTTTATTTTGAATGTCATCACATGTTAATCCCGTCTGTGTGTTTTCGTGTGTTGTAAACGTATAAATGTCACATTCAGCCTCTTGTGCAGCTGCGTTCATTCGATTTGTCCTGCGCCGCTGAACGCGTGCGACGCTGTTTACCGGCCCCGCAGGGCCGAGCAGTAACGGCCGCGCTCTCCTCCGTCAGCCGACGCACTTGAAGCTCAATTAGTTCTCATTAAAATCAGCACAAAACACTGTCACAACTCATTCTCTCTGCCGACCCTGGTGTTCACTGTGATTAGAAATGCGGCCGAGCATCTCAAACCTGCCGTACAGTAGTACCGCGTCACCGCGGGAGGAGGCGCTGATATTTTTCCTCAGCCGACTCGTACAAATACGCGTTAGTCTCATCGACCTCCGACCCGTCAAAGTAAAAGATTTTATTTACCTCGCCACTGTTCGGCTGCAGGAACAGTCCCAACGAGTTAGCGTGCTTCATGGGACGGCCTGAGTCATTCCTGCTTTCTGGTGTGTTCGGGTTTGGTGGTGTCACGCAGCAGCAGCCGCCCTGCAGCCATCAACACACACACACACACACACACACACACACACACACACACACACACACACACACACGCACACACACACGCCACCTCTGTTTTTCTGCTCCTGCTCACGAAGGTAACCGCAGGCTGTGGCGTGCTGTAGATCTGTTTGTGTCCTAAAAAAAAAAAAAAGAGCAGAGACATTGGACACAACGAGTCACGTCTGTTTACTCGTCCTGTCGTCTTCGGTGCTTCAGAGACGCAGGACGCAGCCGAGATGTCTCTTATCGACGCGTCGTCTCTGAGCCTGATGCATTTTGACAGATTTCTGTTTCTCTACCTGAGAGTGAGAGACGAGAGCGTCTTCATTCACATAACTTCCGCTGTTTCATTTTCCATAGAGAAGTTTGTTTGGGCGTGTCAGCTGCGGAGCCCACGTTCATCCAACAGAGTCACTTACAGACACAAACAACCACCGTCGACTGTGAATAGAGACGGATGACATGATAGCAGGTGAGGGGGATGTGTGTTGATCACCCCCTGGTGGCTGGCCGCAGGATAAGTCATAAGCCCTGCCTCGATCGCACTGAGGCTGCATCCATACAACCACGTTTTTATTTTCAAACTTAAATAACCTCAGTCCACACGTTCACCTTATCTGTGATAATCTATGTTTAGATTTCTAAAATTCTCTGTCGCCGGGGCAACAGTGATGATGGTGATTGATGATGACAACAACTCCCATGATCCCACATGACGCCAAACTCCGCCTCTCGTTATTGTTTTGACTGAGAGACCCCTGGTGGAGGTGGCAGGATGTGACATGCTGCAGACGATGCTTTAATGACCTGAAGCATGAACAGTATAAAGCTGTTGGTTCTCGTCCCTCAGAGGATTCTCACAGACGTCATTTTCAACCAAGATCAGACAGGAACAAAAATCCAGGAGATTCTGTGGAATCGGTGAACCTGCAGCTGAAAGCAGGAAGTCAAGGCTCAGTCTGCTGAACGAAGCTCAGAGAAAAGCAGTGAATCAATAATTCAAGCTCGATGTGGCAGGTTGAGGGAAAGTCCTTCCACCAAAAACACTAAATCACAGAGCTTCGTCTCCCAGTGACTCCTGGGTCCATCAGACATCATAAAACCATGATGAACTATATCCTGTGTGTTGTCTGGAGGGGAGGCAGCTCCGGGCTTTTATCGCTGCCGTCTCTGTCAGGAGCGCCTCGCTCGGTCGGGATTTCAGAGTCGATGTCAGAAATCTTTTCCAGCCCCCAGCCACCAGCAGATTGTACTCTTAAAGAGGATCATCGCTCAAATTAAAAATTCATGTTGCTCCAGCGCTGGAGGTCCGTGCACTGAATATTAATGACGATCAAGTCTCCCGAAGGCAGATCAGATGCAAACCTGGAACACTGGAGATTATTTTATTTTCATATATATATATATATATATATATATATATATATATACTTTTTTTTATTTGAGAATGATCTGCCAGAATGTGTGTTTTACAGTATTTGATTGGCCAACACGCTCCAGAAAACGATCTTTGTCTCCGCCCCTCAACGAACAGCTGGAGATTTTCTGGATGGAGTAAAAAAAACAACGTCAGAGAATCAGAGCGCTGACGAAACCGGCGCGTTGTGTTTTTGCACCAACAATAAATTGAACAGTGTTGACAGATTGAATCTAAAGGGGGAAAAAAACTACGAGCTGTTGACTGATAATACGAATATTAAACGTCTGAATTAATAAATAACCTGTCTGGGAAAAAAAACTTGTAGAAAAAACTTCTGGAGCCTCGAGAGACGGATCTTTGCTCATGAAAAGTCCAGCTGCCTTTTCAGGTTATTTTCTCTTGTGCTGACTCTACTTACGTGTTTCGTCTGATTTCCCGTCGTCGCTCTGGCTGCAGATGTGCTGCCTTTGTTAAACATGAGGCCGCAGCCGTTTCTTTGTTTCACGTAGCTGTAATTACTTCAGAAGGAAAACAGCCTGTCCTGTCTCCTGTCGCATCAGGGACGAGAAGCCTCTCTGGCAACCTGCCCATGAACAATTGTGATTTCTGGAATGCAACACAAAGCCGCAGGCGCTGCTGCTGCTGCTGCTGCTGCTGCTGCTGCTGCTGCTGCTGCTGCTGCTGCTGCTGCTGCTGCTGCTGCTGCTGCTGCTGCTGCTGCTGCTGCTGCTGCTGCTGCTGGGAATTAAGCCTGAGGTGTTTGGGCACATTTACCAAAACCCTGCCGGCCGGGCTAACACACCTGAGCTCCTCGCTTCAGCCTCGATGATACTCTCTCCTCAGATGGAGACACGAGGGAGAAGTTCTGGATCAGGAACCTCTGATTCTCATGCTTCTCTTCTCACAGTGAAACCCTGAGATTGTGTTTCACTTCTCTGTGACCCCGACTCTGCAGAACCACCGTAGAGAATTTTTCTCCCGTTCCTCAGTGACTCTGCAGTTCCTGTTCGTTGACCTTTGTCTTAATTCTTGTTCAGCCCACGTGGTTTCTTACTGGAAGTCGTGGCAGCGCCCCAACTTGGTATCAGAGCTCGTTCTGTCAGACACGGTTGTTCAAAGGGGGCGGGGGGGGGGGGCAGCAGACGGCTAATTGGGGCTGTGCTATTTTAAGACGGGCCTCTCATCAGGATCTAATGTCGGCTGGTGACAGACGCTGTCAGAGTCTTGATGGACGGGGAGGGGGGGGGTTATGAGCTCATAAAGAGGCAGATGAGTGCACAGTGTTTTTAGAAGAGTTGGGTCCTGTGGGGATCGGGGGGGGGGCCGCCCGGGACCTGGTGGTGTGTCGCTCTGATGCCACGATGCAGGTGAAACACATCAGTTATGAAAAAGATTATTTATAGTTTAGGTCCATGTTGAAAGTTCATGTCCATCACTTTTACTTTCCTCGGTTGGTTCCATCAAACATTTGTGAGAAAAAGCTAAACATGATTTGTTATAACTGTGACGAAGCAACAGCCGACCCTGTGTGACTCAGGTTCTCAGCTGCGGAGGATCCAAGGTGATGTGACAGAACGTGATGGAGCTCCTGCAGACGTGTATCACTCCACAATCACTCCACTTGTTCAAAGAGGACGGCGACCACATCTGAATCCGCTTCTGTTTTTTTTTTCTTTTTATAGATGCAGTCTCTGAACGTTTTGCTCGGAGGAAAGTTAATCTTCTCTTCTCCTCTGAGTCCGATGGCAAATTTCCCCAAATGCTTCAAAACATTAGGATTAGTTTCAGTCAGAAGACGAGGATCCTCCGGCCGACCCGTCCAATCACAGTTCAGCCTGACAGCTGACGTCGGGTCGGTGCGTCACCGCTCTGCGTCTCTGTCGTCTCCTCAGACTGGGTTTGAATAAGTTCTTCATGTGCAGTCAAAAGTGAAAACGTGGACGAAGCAGGAGAGGAAGCTGAAACGAAGAAACCTCGGTTCTGCTCAGCTCCGTCTTTCCATCGTTGTCGTCATTCTCAAACAAACTCACACTGACCTTTGACCTCTGGAGCGGACATGTCACCATCGTCCTGCAGCTGTGTGTGTGTGTGTGTGTGTGTGTGTGCGTGTGCGTGTGCGTGTGCGAGCTCTCCCTCTCTAAGATGGATGCCTACAAGGAGCCGCATCACCGAGGCCCAATTCGACACAAATCCACGGAGCTTTGTATCAAAGCCTGAACCATTTCCAGACACTCTCCCCCTTCAAAGTCTCCTTAAATGGGAAGAAGGCCGCGGGGTTTTCCAGCGGAGGAGACGGAGGATCCTAATGTCGTCTCCCCACCCCCCCCCCCCCCCCCCCACCTCGATGTCGGTGAGCGTCGGAGAGCTGAGTCATCTGCTGACCTTCTCTTGCCCCCCCCCCCCCACCACCACCACCATGTCATCACGAACACCTAATTGCTGCTCATTATTTTCAGGGGGAGAGAGGGAGCGAGCGAGGGAGGGAGGGAGACGTGTTTCCCAGCAGGAGGTTCGATTCCGATTGAGTGGAGGCGAGGGGGTAATGGTTTTCTGTCTGCGTGATGTCCCCCGCAGTCACTGTAATAAGTGAGGAGCCATATTCCACAGGTACGTGCACATTTCTGGTTTTGTGCAAACGAAGCTCCGCGTCGACGTCACGGTGGCCGAGCGGCTCTGGAGCAGGAAACTCAACCTGGTGGAGAGTTCGATGGTTTAAACTGTTTTCTCATTAAAGAGTTAGAAACAGGTGTTGGTCAAATAGTGGCTGTTTGTGATTGAATGAGAGTCTCTGCTAATAAGCTGTGACTGCAGCCCCGAGTATTTGCAGCCCGTTTATGAAAAGGCTATTCAATGCAATGAAAAGCATCTTTGTGTCCGGGGACACTGAGGTCTGTCTGTGAGGTGATAGAGTGTGACGCTGTTTGGATGTTTAACAGAAACAGCACTGGGGTTTTTATATTTGAGGACGGGTATTGTTACCCGCGGGGTTCTTTATCGGGGTGATACGGACACGTGGACTCTTCCTGGAACACATCGCAGGTTCATTCAGGACAAAAATAGACAGTTTAAAGTTTCACTAATGTGATTCCAGCTCTCATGAGTCTCATTTACAGACGTTTAAAAAACATCCTGACCTCCGAGTGTGAGCAGCTCCCTTTTATTTATCTCAATAATCTTTTTTTTTAAGTGATAACATGGATCTTATCGATGAGGAGGACAGCAGGTTGTCACGGTGACCCTCTCAGCAGCAGCTCATTTCCATCTGTAGGCAGGAAATACTCGACGCTACTTCAGTTTTATTTGTCCCCGAAGGTTTTACTGCAGGACATCGAAAACAAGGTGCAACATAGAATACATAGAAGAGGAGGCGGTCCCAGGTCGACCTCAACATTGTTGAATAAAGACGGGAAAAAACTGAAGATTGTGAGAACTGACGGATGAAGTTACTCGTCCGCTGAGACGGTCGTCAGGAAATTAACGGAGGATGTTAACGATCTCACCGGGTCGATGGATTTCCAGTCAATGTATTTCGGGTGTTAATGGTCACGAGAGAAGTAAAAACTCTCACAGCTTGTTTGGTCTGAACCAGAACAACAGGTGTGAACGTTTTCGCAGCCTCGGTTATCTTCGACTGCCTGTGGACCGATTTCTACGTGAAGGACACTGAACCAGACAAAGCACTCGGAGGAACAGAAGTCGGATCAGGACTTTTCACATCCAGAACTCAAGTTCACACAGAATCTGACGACCCGCCCCCGTGGAAGAGTCCGACTCACGGACCTGAATATAGAACCAGACATGAGAGTGTTAAGAAAAATACATTTTAGAAACTCGTATCTGTTTTTGCTCCTTGAGGTAATTCGGGAAATCAATTCTGGAAATAGATTCAGTAAATGAAGATCGTCCAGGGAGGAGTATATCTTTTCTCCTCTTTGTTTTCACAGATCCTGTTAAACAAACGGTCCTGGCTCACGTTCGTCTCAGGACAGAGCTGATTTACAGGTGCTCCGACACGCATCGCAATCAGGCTCGTGCCGCCGGGAAGTAGTTCATCGAAAACCTCCCGAGCTGAGAACGTCAACAACGACGAGAGGAGGGAAACTCGAGGTCAAACAAACACAACAACAGCAGGAGGGCAGACATTTTCAAGGACTCCTGCTCAGTGAGCAGGATCTCAGTTTGTGTGGATGCCTGTGTTGAATCTCACAATGTGAAATGCTGCAGGCTCAGGTCGGACAGTCCTCGCTGAAATGACGGCTGTAACGAAGCTCGCTCTCCGTCTCGTCCACAGCGGCTGTGAGGTCGCCGAGGCTCCACGGCAACCAGAGATGGAAAGTAGTGTCTCAGAACGGCTGTAATTTTACAATCAAGAGTTTCCACGGTGAGTGAGTGATGACTGTCAACGGCGAGAGGAAAAGAACAGAGAAGGAAAGCGACGAGAAGAAGAGCTGGTGTTCTGATTCATCATCTCAGATATCGTCCGTCCAGCGTCCTCGTCACTCAGAAGCTGTTTTCACACATGAACTCTAAATATATGGACACGATTTTACTTTTGAATTCTCTGTTGTCAGTTTGTGTGAAGCAGCTGATCGTCGACTCATTCACGACGACGAGAACACGTGGGGGACATTCCGGCGAGGGGCGGAGCCTGTAGGGCAGCAGGAGGCGGGACATGACGTATAAATTTTGCTGTGGAAAAATCAGTGTTGTTGTTTACAGCTCGTCCACACCGGCGTCGGTCCTTTATCACCAAAACATCTGGAATCTCCTCGTCTTTCCAAGTTGACGTCTTCGTGTTCTACGTGACCGGCTCCTCTTCTTCATCCTGAGAGATTTTCATTCTTCCAGTTTCACGTCCGTCACGTGTTAGAAACCTCGTCCACCCGCTCTCTGAGTGGCGGTTTTGTCCCCAGAGTTAAATCAACAGAACCCTAAGACACAAGCAGATGAAGAGAGGAAGTCAGTTCTCCTGCTCCTGCAGAACGAGCAGACGCTGCAGGACGACCTCCTCTCCTCCGTCTCTTTGTCTTCACGTGATGTCGCTGGCGGCCGCGTGTGTTTTTCTCCCAGAATAAAAGGCGGGAGAACAGAGAGGCGGAGGATGATCTGTGTGTAGAGATCAGTTCTGATGTGTGTGTGTGTCAGTGTTAAACACAGAGTCAGACTCCTGATTGGTTGAGTGAGGGCAGGACACATAAACTCATTCTTGGGTTCAGGGGCTGAATCCTTCAGAAGTTCAATCGCGTCACGAACAGGATTCGAACCTGTGCGGGGAAACCCCATTGGATTTCGAGTCCAACGCCTTAACCTCTCGGCCACCGTGACGGTGCAGTTTCTGATTAAAGCACAATGACTCGTGGGATGAGTCAGGCTGGGGAGCATCCAGCTGCTGGAGCTTTTGTGTCTCAGGTATAGAAGGACACATTCCATCATTCTAAACAGGACGGCCTGTTGCACCTCGGTGGTGTAATTGGTTTTTTGCAGCCTCCCTCCGTAGGACGCAGCCAGCGAATAGAAACGCAGCTACCGACTCTAAATGATGTCATCACCACGAGACTGCAGCGTTAGCATCTGAGATATTTTGGCCCCATTTCTGGAAGTGGAGATATTTAGTTTTACTCTTTATTCGAAGGTCGTCCCCACGAAGCCAACGGATCAGGTGTCATTCATTCCTCTGACGGCTCCCTGACGTCTGCTGAAGTTTGAACAAACACTGTGTTTCTGAATTCAGACGCTCTCGTGATTTTCACACTCAAACTTGAAACCCTCCTCCGCCTGGAATCTGATGATGCTTGTGTCCTTCACAAAGACAGGAACCACAGAATAACTCAGTGTTTGATCTTTAATACATCACATCGGTGCCGTCAGGCTGAAAAAACTGCTGCGAGCTTTCTCTGCTGTCACAGAACACAACGCAACCTTCCCTCAGATTTTTCTCCTTTCTTTCTTCTATTCAAGGTGAAGGCGTGCAGCGGCCCGTCCTCGACCCGCTCTCTGGAAGTGAAGTGAAAATGACAGCGGAGAAGACGCAGAAACAGTCGGTGTCGGGTGAGTTCACCTTCTTCTCTTTTGTTTTGACTTTCTCATCAGCAAAGTGACGGATGTGTTTAAAGAACGTGATCGTGAGGACGCAGCGTTGGACAAAGCGTAGAGGTTCACTTGCCTTGAAGCACAAACGGAGATACGATATAACCGTCCCTGTTGGTTGAACAAAACATCCACTAGGGGGCAGTGCAGAGTGGAGACACGTGGCGTCGGTGGGCGGGGTTGTGATAAACAGCGCTGGTTCAACTCACAGAGTCTCGACTCAAAGTTCCATCGTTGTTTAAATTTCTTCCTCATGTTTATGAAGACGAGCACGAATACGCAAAATACAGACTGAAGGTTCCGTCCGTGTTCATACACGTAAACCATGACGCAGATGTAGCCTGTGGGCCAATGTGGAACTTTGGCCAGATGGTGGCGCTAGAAGAAACTAAATGTGCTCAGGATGTTTCTTGAAAATGTTTGATTTCATGTTTTTTTTTTCTTTGTATTTGTGAGTTTTAAAGAAAAAAAAGACGCCAATAGTTAAACCAATCTTTATTTTTAGATAAATGAATTAGGTTTATGATGAATCGTGTTTCAGTGACTCAAACACTTCGTGGCTGGTTTTGTTACAAGTGTCCGACTCAGAACTTTTAAATTCAGATCATCATCCCTCTGGTCTGTCGTCACATGTGGTTTTCTACCTTTTCTTTGTTCTCTCAACATCTTTTAACTCTGAGGAACAAACCTCTACTTCATCTTCCCACAATCCCATTTGGCTCTGAATTATTGAAGCGACCGGTACTTTGGGCGAGAAACTGAGTGAGTGAGTGAGTTTTGACTTTTTTTTGGGGAAAACCACTTTTCTTTCAAGCCCACACACACACACACACACACACACACACCTTCAGATGAACCCACATGTGTTGTGTAGTGAAGCGCTCATGCAGAAGGCTGCACCGGGCGACCTCGCCCTCCTCCCGTCCTCCCGCCGACCCTCTGCTTCACTAAATCCAGCGGAGGCCGGTACACTTACATAAGCCGACACTCACCTCACCGCCCTGCTCCCTTTTACTGTTACTATCGGCTCGGTGCCTCTCACAAACTCTGCCCGTCCATATGTTTTATTCTCTGCAGAGCTGAACTGAACCGTGTCCAGTAAACTGCCGCTGTCGCCGCGTTGTAGCGTCTTTGTCCTGCACGTAAAGATCAGAATGGGCCTCAAGGGTGAAAGAGAAGAAGAAGCAGAAATGCAGCTTAAGGCTTTACGAGCTCACACCCTCAGGTCACCATGGAGACAGGGGTGTTTTGGGTAAAGTCGTCTTAACGGGCTCTGCTTGTTAAACACCGAGGTTGATGAACGGTTTTAAAAGCAGCTCTTGTCCACGGCTCCATGCGTGTGTTTCAGGAGGAAACTTCAGGAGGAAACTTTCAACCTTTCGTGACGTCGATGGGTGTGAGATGTGTTTAGGGCGCAGTGAGGCGGAAAGGTGTCGGTGAGGTCAAGAGCTGCGTTCACACACTTTCCAGGATCCCAGAGAAACCTGGGAACGTTATTTCTAATCACAGAAAACTACTTCTGAAAAATAACTTTCCTCATCTCCTCTGCCGAGAGCAAACTGTCGTATCTCTGTAATAAGTTCTCTGCTCCGGGCCGAGATGTTGGGAAATACTGGCGCTGACGACCACTGATGATTAATTGGATCCACATCTTCAGGATCTTCGGTCTCCGGTGTCGTGAACGATTTTGTTGCCGTGGGAAACATCTCACCTGTCGTCGTGTCTGTTGACTGTTGGTTTGTGGGCTTGTACAGAAACGTGTGTGTGTGTGTTTTGATGGCCCCCCCCCCCCCATGTCCACCATATAACCCCACCTCCTCCATGTTAGCAGATGGGATGTGGACCAAACTATAAAATCAAGGTTGATGTTCAAAGATGGTTTCAGGGAGTTCTTATCACTCTGATGTTGAAGTGTTCATGTTTCTGATAAGTTAAAACAACGTGACTCAGGATTGGTCGAGTGCACGCGTTGGGCGGGACATCGATACCACTGCTCCGATTCCACTCTGACTTCAGATGACGTCATCACCACACGGTGGCAGCGTTTGTATGGGACACATTTTAGCTTCATGTCTGAGTCACGTCGTCCGTCTTTATTCAGAGTCATCGATCGACTCTGTTCACAGACGAGCGGCGGGTTAGTGCACGTCACTGTCCTCTGCTCTTCGTTTTCTGACCGGAGAAGATCCAGAGTGAGTGAAGGATTTTAAAGCCTCTGCAGGAGGTTTTTATAATTGAAACACAGCGACGTGTGCCTCAGTGTTTCCTCTTTACTGCATGAACTTCCTGTCAGTGTGGATTAGTGCTGGGCCGCCGCTCCGCCCCGGAGAGGAGCTGTTTAGAAAACTCAAGCTTCCGTCTGACTTATGGCAGAAGACGAAGTGACAGCAGGAGAACGCGTTGGTGTTGAAGGACGTTTACACAGAATAAACCTGTTCGCTGCCACAGAACACGACAGCGTGAACACGGCTGAGGGGACTCGTCCGGGACAGACGTGACGTTCCTCGGCAGGAGGAGCACAAGTCTCCCAAGTGATCTCAGGCTCTAATTCATCCTTAAGTGGTTTAATATAGTTTAATTAACTTAAATTACACTTTCATTTCATTTGATTTAGAATCAGCTGTTTGATCCTCGTTAATGTGATTTTTTGAGTTTGTTTGAAAAACGCACACGAGGGAACTTTACATTATTTCAGCCCCATTCATTTTATCGTTTCGTCCATTTGTGTAAACAAAGTTAAACGTCTGTAACCACGGGAGCCGCTCGTCAAACTGGTTGATTCGGTCTTTTTCCACTGTGAACCGTGTAGCGCTGCAATAAACCTGCAGTTCAGCCGCGCGTACGCAACTAGCTGCGTCGTTTACGTTGTCGCTCACGTACTTCCTTAGGTGCTACGTGTGTTTCTGGGGGATTCCAGTAGAGGGCACTCTACAGAACTCAGACTAAAGATTGTAGAGCGCTCTGCTCTACCCACGACCCAGTCCACGCCGACGACATCACCATCTTGTTCCGCCCTTACAGACGTCACCTAGCAACAGAGCTATGGTTCGCAAACGTTTTTCAGTTGAAAAGATGTTTTCTTGACTTGTGTATCGTTCACTGGAGTACTTAAGAATAAATTCATCTGACATACTTGCCTCGCGTCCTGTCACCATTACCTCCCGCAGATTAGTCGTGCCGCTGTGATGCAACCGATCTTCGAATGCAGCCTCCGAAGGAAGCGACGCCTGAATTCAGACGCAGCTTCTGACTCAGGCTGATCTCTCTGCAACTTCAGTGCATTAAATATAAACAAAGACACTCGAGGGGATCAACGTTTTGGTGAATGTGAAGATCGAGACAGAAAAAGCGATGACACGTCTCACAAATGTGCGTAATTCTGGACCTGGTCACACAAACTCCTCCATCTCGTATCGCTGATGATTTCACTCTCCGTCGTTAACAGCAAGTATATTCTGTTGAAAACTTGAAATTCAAATTTGAGTTTCACAGACTGACGGAAGGATTAATAAACCGATTGTTAAACACGAGTTAAGCTGAGGGTTATTCAGGGTGACGGAGTCGTTTAGGTTCAAATTCCCTCAACAGAGATCTGGACAAGCTCTGACATACGTCTCATTTCTAAAGCACACGTATGTAAATGTCACTACGGGTGGTCCCTTCTGTGAGCACTCCACCTGCAGCTTCCTGCCATCGCAACCTGCAGGGCCGCTCTCAGATCCAGATGAAGGGCCCTCTGTGCGTCTCCGGAGCGCCGACAGCCAGAGGAGACACTCGGAGCGAGGTAACAGCCGGTCTCCGAGGGGCTCCCGGAGAGGAGAGGGACACATAGACGACAAGAGGAGGACGGAGACGTATTAGAGTGTGTGGAGGAGCGAGGGCGGAGCCAATGCAGCAGAGAAGTGGAGACGGGGCGTTAATGAGTGAGCGATGGAGATGAGAGCGAACACTTGACACCGAGAGACGAGACCGAAACACACGGTCTCATAATCATGAAGCCGAGAGGAAGAAGATTCTTCTGTCCCGTGAGGTTTAACATGATTTTATTTTAATTAACTTCTGACAAAGAATTCCACTAATTAATGCATCATCTCTTTAGATTTCACGTTATTTTAATAAAGTTTTCCTCCAATTTTTTTATTTGTTGATTGAAACACGTCAAACCTGGTTGAGAGGTTTCATCTCATCATCGGAATCAGAAAACAATCAGTAACTGTGTGTGTGTGTGTGTGTGTGTGTGTGTGTGTGTGTGTGTGTGTGTGTGTGTGCGTGCGTGCGTGCGTGTGTGTGTGTCTGTCTGTGTGTCAGCATGTTTATGTTACTGTAATGTGTGTGTGTGTGTGTGTGTGTGCGTGCGTGCGTGCGTGCGTGTGTGTCTCAGCATGTTTATGTCACTGTAATATGTGTGTGTTTTAGTTTGCTTGTGTGTGTGTGTGTAGGTATGTCAGCAAATGTGTCATTATCTGTGCGTGTGTGTTAATGTGTCAGTGTGTGTGTGAGTTTGTACGTGTGTGTCAGCATGTTTATGTTAGTGTGTGTGTGTTTTAGTTTATGTGTAAGTGTGTTAGTTTATGTATGTGTGTTTGTGTGTGTGTTAGCCCATGTAAGTATGTGTGTGTGTGTGTGTGTGTGTGTGTGTGTGTGTGTCTCTCCTCACTGAACTGAATAAATTACATTACGTCCCTGTGTCGACTGCTGACTTGAGAATTGAGCACTGAACCCTGGTAACTCCTCGTTCTGATTCCTGCTTCCTTCCTTGGGCGGGGAGGTGAGGTTGAAAGGTTCTGAGGAAGATTTCATTTCTCCCTGTAGATATTCATGGAAAAATAATGAGACATCTTTGTGCGTCGGGGCTCTCATTAATAAAACAACAGCCTGGCACTCGGCGGGGGAGCCCGGAGAACAGGAACATGATTCCATCTTTAAGTTATTACTGAAGCAGCTCTGTGTTGGTGCCACGTGGTCGTTTGGTCGAGGTTAATGTGGAAATGTAACGATGATGATTCTTCTCACCTCGACCTTCATTGTTTGTCCTGCGTGAAACATTTCACCATCACTTACCTGCAGTTTAAAAGAGCACAGGTCGATTACACCGGTTACAGGATGATGAACGTCTTCGTTTCCTCGTGTGGCTTTTTGAGTCCAGTTCCCTGGAATCATCCTAATATGATTTTTTTTATTCATTTATATTATCTTGATCCGTAATGTTCAATAATCCTTGACATTGAATCCCTGCTGGAGCGTCACGTCCTCACATTTAATTTAGAGACATTTATTTTTAATGCCTGGTTGCGATTTGTGCCCGAATCTGATGCAAATTCTAAGTTGCTCGATTCATTTAAGATTCGGACGGAGTTTTAGTTTTGTCGTGTCGTGTGTTGTTGGTACGTCATACCCTTCATACCCAGAGGAATTCAACTGGCAACCAAGAGGTCCTGAAATCAATTACATCAAACATATGATTACAAATCATTGTGTATTTGTAAATCATCTTGTTTTCTAAAGTTTGTGTACAATATAGTTGCTTCAAACATAGTTAGCTTTCTTTCAGCAAAATATCCAAATATCCACACAGAATAAAACGTACGATCGATGCTAACAAGCTCGTTAGCATTGCTAGCAAACAAACTTATTTTACAAAACCATGGGTTCTGAACTGGTCCGGAGGAGAAGTCCGGTCGTGTCAGACTCCAAAACATACAGTGCATCAGTTCTATTGAACAAGACTTGAAACCAGAGATTGAGACATAAACTCCTGAGGAAAATGTTTACTGACGTTATCTCTGGACCCGGTCTACGTTTGAACTCCTTTTTTTAAACCAAATAGAATGAAAGTCACGAACGAATCGTTTTCAGGAGCTTAAAGAACTCAGGGTCAGATTCAACATCTGTCGAGGATTTGTTAAACTCTGGGCCCAAAGCTTCTGCTGTATATTCAGCCATCACTGCACCTCCACAGCTATTTTGGGGAACCACGGGTTTCAGCGCGAGAGATGTTTTCAAGCTCACACAAATGGATTCAAACTGATCTTCTCCCCTGCTGAGCTCGACGGGCTCAAAAAGCCTCCAGCTTCACCGCAGAGCTGAGTGAGGCTTGTCTACTCGGACGCAGAGCGAGCGAGAGCCAATCAGGGTCAGACGCACAGAGCTGCTGACTTAGAACAAAGTGGAGGAATATACGAAAGACACAATCTCCAACTTCCCGAGTGTCTAAGATTTGACTCACAGAAGGAGGGAGATGCGACAGAAGCTGTCGATCGCGACGCACTTCCTGAACTGCAGATCAACAAGAGGCAGGTTTGGGTTTGAGTGCACACGGGGTCCACCTGTTCCTCTCCTCCGCCAAATCCTTCGCCGTTCAGCCCGTCTCAGCTTCGGCGGCGTCGACTTTAGCTCAGAAGTCGATCTCCGAGACAGAGAAGAGATCACGAGCGGCTCTGGTCTGAGTCTCTCCGTCATCGCTTCGTGCTTAAAGTTTCTAACTAGTTGACAACTGAAGTCCGGTGACGCACCGATATTTGTTTTTAGTGCACAAGACATTTGGATTTTAAAAATATAAGCCTGCAGCGACGCAATTAAATGTTCTCAAATATGGTTTTGGTCATTTTAGGTCGTTCTTATCACACTGATGTTAGTTTAAGTACCGTTGGCTCCATCCCTCAATCGCAACAGCACAGACTTATGCTTTTTAATCCACTTCCTTCCTGCACAAAGTTCCCAGACCCCAACAACACAGAGCTCTCGTCACAAATCCGTCGTCCCTCCGCTTCAGTGTCGCGGTGAATGTGACTCCAGCCTGAATGAAAACTGCACTAATGAACTCTGCCTTTGTGTTTTCAGGATTAGAGTCCACGTTTGAATGAAAAGTGATTCACTGACTTTAACAGTTTTTTGAAGGTGAACACAACATCCTGTGTTTTTCAAACATCCAGAAATGGTTTGACGACGTCCTTCAACCCTGAACTCGGCTCGTTCATCCAGCTTAACGTCTCTCTCTGATTTAACAGGAAACTAATTGTGAGCATAAACTAAACAGAAATCATCAGTGCTCTGAAAATCCTTAATACTTGCTAAAGCATGTAATTACCATGCAATAAAAAACGTAACAGGCAACATTTAAAGAGGCACTTTTCTCATTTTGATTAATTTAGTCTTTTTCATGAAAAGAGGAGACTGTAGTGATTCTTCTACAGTCGCACCTTCTAATTAATCAACCTGAAAGCTTTGCAGGCGCAGAATGCAGCATTCGACTAATTGTTCAAGAGTGTGTGAATCTGTGGAGGATCCGGCAGGACAGTTAGTTAATGCATCAGGTGATTAACACGCAATCAATTCAAACATGTAGCCTGAAGTGATTTAAAGGCTGCATCCTTTCGTGGCTGCATTTGAAGACCTATTGCATCATAGCGGCTCAACTTGACTGTCCCATTTCGAAGGCGCCTTCAAATGTGTCCGTCCATCCCAGAGAAACAAAGTCTCCCCCTGGTTCGACCTATCCCGGGATTCAGAGGAAACAAGTCAACACACTCAACACTTGAGCATTATGCTTCAATCAAACAGCACACTCTGGTGCTAGGCAACAGCAATAAGGGCGGGACGAGTTGGTGACATTGATCGCAAAATGTCTTTGGAGACTAGAGTGTCTAATTTCAGGCCTTAGTGGGCTACATTACACAATAAGGAGTCTTTGTCCTTGGGAGGACGCAGCCTCTGAATTGACATATACATGCATGTAAACAGTAGAAGAGCTGTATAATTGTGTGTGTGTGAATTTGACTCTTTCAGATTAAAAGAGCGCTATAAAAATGCCATTTACCTTCCATTTGTTATATATATAATATGCAACCAAGAATAACTTGAACTATGAGTGTTCCGTCCTCAGGCTTTGAAGGAACCTCTTCTGTACTCGTTCATGGCCTGTGAGGCAGAAATGCACCATTATTCCAGGAAAATCATCCCACTTGCTCTAAGTGACCTTTTCTTTTATAATGATTAACTTCATTGGAGCTGTGCGCTGTAGCAAAGCTGTGGAGGAAAGCTTTTTCTCTGCAAGGCTGAAAAACCCAGTGTGAGGAAACCAGAGTTGACGCCTGAGCAAAGTGCAATTAAAGCCGTCAAATGTCTATTGATCCACGGCGGCCATCGTGTTTCAAGAGCAAAGGTAATCTACATACTGATCCACACAGTTTAGAACGCTGTAATCGTTGAAGTCTTTAAGAGGAACGTACGATTTCTTCGCTGTCCAATGGTTCCAGGCCAGAGGAGCCAGGAGCTGATGGTGGTGATGGTCGCTTGTCCACAGCTTCGGCCATCGTTTGCAAGAAGAGAGATAATTCGTCCTCTGATCGCTGCTACTTCCTTCGAACGGACTGGACGGTCCAGTTACTCGTGACGGGCCAAGGTTAGCTGTTAGCATGCTAACTTCAGTAGGAGTAAAGAGGTAATAAAAATAGGAGCAAAACTTAGGGTTGGTTCAGTTTCCACCTCTAGAGGCAGCGATGAGTTATATGAATGAAGTTTCATGACATAATATAATGTGTAAGAACTGAATTTGACTCAGCTATCGTTGTAGCTATGCTAGTAGCTGAGCTTCAGTGAAAGCTGTATGATATTCATGGAGGTTACACTCTTCACTGATCCTCTGACTTTTCATCCAGCGCCATCACCTGGTCAAGATATGAATGTCATGACACTGAAATGTTTCTAGATGAAACATCAGACATCAACATTACAGCAGTTCATCCGGAGGGGAACATGAATATCTGAACAGATGTTTGCATTGGTGTTGTTGAGGTGACGCCTTTTTTCCATCAACAGATCAACCTCAGAGCTCTAATGTAAAACATATCAGATCTACAGGCTCAGAAACTGAAACAAGAAAAAAGAATAGTTTACTTCATGGATATTTACATCACTAATCATTTTCCATAAAGTGTTTAAAACCATCAGAGATGGAGCTGCTGAATATTTCTGGATCACATCTCGCTGCTTTAAGAGTGAAGTCTTATTTCTAATTTTTACAAACAGTTTGGTTGATTACACAGTAAAGCTTGTGTTAAATTAACTCACAGGTAAAAACAATCAATCACCTCTGACACAGCTTCCTATAGCGTGTGTGCAGCAGAGAGGGATTTTCACGTTTACCGATCTGAAACCAACTCAACGTGATGATCAATGGAGGTGGATGAATTATAAGTGAAGAGTAATTTCACACTCCACTTCCACTTCGTCATGGATGTTACGCCTGGTCATGTGACGTGGAGGAGGGGAGAAACACACAATACTTTCATTTCACTGACAGGCCTCAAAATGGTGGATCCTGGGTTTGGTTTGCTGAATTATTTCAGTTTAGTGGCTTCTGCTAACTCACCTGCGGATCACCTTGTTCTGTCTACGTCTCTGTACTAAATTTGCCAGAGTGCAACAAAAGTGAAGCCATTGCTGTATTATTAAACAGCTAGTGATGCTAACGGTAGATCAATCTCAGTCCTGATCACCAACTCTGACTTAGACACTTTAGCTTACTTACCTTTTTATGATAATAATGTGTTAACGTTAAACCTTGGCCCTGATCACCAGCTCTGATTTAGCTACCTTGGCTATAAGCTATAAGTAACTGTATCCCACATTCATGGGCAACATGACTCACTTGCAGGAATCCGTCTGCTCGGTCAACTAAGGTTGCATCTGTAGATCGAGTCATTCACGGAGGCCGAACGGACACATGTCTGGTGTACGGAGCTTTTAGCATAGCTAGCTTGTTAGCTTCTTGACTAGTGCACAATGAATCGTGGGATACTTTAGGTTGGTTGGCCAATGACGGATCTGAACCTGTTGGAGAGCCGAGCCTCTGTTGACATAGAATTAGATAGATGCTATGAATTACATGATGTTATATAAGTGTACAGTGTAAAATGCCTTGAGATGGCGTTTGTTGTGGTTTGGTGACATACAAACCTCGGTCCTGATCACCGGACTTTAAAAATATGACATACTTGTCTAGCTCCAGTGGCTTCGCCTCTGATGCGCCACATGACGCCACGTACAAACAAGAGCTGAGGTCTGACGTAGAGGAAAATGGCAGGATTTGTTCCACAGGCCCTGAAATTCTAAAATCTTGGGTTGGTTACAGTTCTGTGGTGGAAACACTCAGCCGTGGTGTTCACTGTTAATTTCACTCATGTATCATATATAAACATCATATGGACCCGTACACAAGCTTCAACACTTGATTCGGATGTTTCATTTGAGTATTTTCTCATGGGGCCACAGAATATATGATTATTCTGTTATCTACCTTTTTAAAGTCTTTCTTCAGTTCTGGTTTTATTTTCTGCCCGTGCCTCGTCTCTAGTGAAAAATCCTCCAGTTTGACTGTAAAAACTTCAATGTGGCAGCTGCTTCTTGTCAGTATTCCATGGATTTCCTCTGTAATACTCTGCCGAAAGCATCAAGTCCCGGGACAAAGTATATATTTGTGTTGCGTAGGCTCCTCCAGCCGTCACATCATCCTCTATCCTCTCCCATTATATCCGACAGTGTTTCTGTAACTGGCGTGAGCAGAGGAGTGAGAAGACAACTTTGATGTTCAATGAAGCGCTCCACTTCAAAGTTCTGCGCCGCAGGATTAGCCAAGGAAGGAGATTACTGTAATTGGGGACTGTAGAGGTGGAACAAAAGGTTTCCGCTTTGTCGGAGAGGTGGATGTTGTACAGTGAAGCAGTGCTCACACGCGGAGGATTTTTAAAGGGAAAATTCACTGTAAGCCAAAGTAACCAAGCTGTTTCACAAAAGAGAAGGTCACTTTTCATGTTTTTACTTCATAAAGGCCAATTCACGCTTCTGCGACCCTGATGAGCTCCTCCCCAAAAATGTAACTACGAACGAACAACATCTTTCTTTTCTTCGTTCTTTAAGACAAAGTAATTTCTCCTCAACACTCTCCATTGTTCTGAAGTAAACAGAGACGCCAGAGAATTTGTAAATAAGCGGCCTGGAAACCAGATGACACTCAACACCAGCACAGAAACTCGTACGTCACTAGTGTTTCGGTGTTGTGATTGCAGCTCAGCCCCGTGCATAGGCTACATGCGCATGCTCCGATGCAGAAGGATATTGGGCTTTGGTCTTTCGGGCTTTCAAGCTGAACAATCTCCATTTCTACTGAAGATATTCCTTCTAAAATCTTTGCTCAGCGGCAGCAGGTGCTCGTTAACCGACTCTTAACAATGTGCATAACTCACATCTCACGGCTAGTCTGACACGCCCCCTATCAACGCCAGGTAAAACGAGAGCGGAGGCTGACGTTTCCTGCTCAAGCTGAAGTGGCTGACCAATCACAGCGGAGTGGACTTTATCAGGAGACAGGAGCTAAAACCAAGTGTTTCAGACAGAGGCTGAAAAGAGGAGCTGCAGCGATGGACAGTTTCTGAATAACAGCAGAATATGTCTCCTTTGAATGTGACACCTGCAGCGGAGACGCCTCGTTACAGGGGACAGCCTTCACCATTTGGTTAAATTGGAAACAGTAAATTATGATTGTTGGAATGTACAGAGTCCGAACTAAAGCTATGAGGAATCTGTAGAACTGGTTCAGTCTCTGTTGCCTCATGCTCAGGCTCAAACCAGCTTATATGAAATTTGCATTTTCTAATCCAAACTAATTCCTGGTGACTGAAAATGATTTCATAGCGTGTGCAGCTGCGTCACCTCGTGTTTGTGTTCTGTTTGATTTATTTTTCACCTGAATAACAAAAGCTCATCAGATCTGCAGCGTTTCCACCGAAACGTCGCCGCGGCTCCAGGTGAACGCTCACCGTGACATTCATTAACCCTGTGAAAGCCGAGGAGGCGGAGGGTGCAAAGCCTCGCAGTGACATCACGACAACAGTGTGTGATAAACTGAATCATCTCCTCGTTACTGCTCGGTTTTTGGAACGCAGCTCCGTGTTTGTGCAGCGAGCTGTTGAGTCGGCAAATAGGCAACGATTTCTAATTGTCGGACTGGAGTAAGTGGATGAATTCCTAAGTGATTTAGTTCTGCCTGGTTTCTCCTCAATGGACCGTCGGAGTGTAAACATTCGCAGAGTGAGAGAGAGAGTGAGTGTGACGTGAGTGAAGAAGTTAAGATTCACCTCTCATCAGTACCATCAGTAACAGCTCACTGAGCCGAGAGGAGCAGCTGATTCAATATTGGAGATGACACACATTACAGGAACACTCCACACCATCGATCCTGGGCTGCGTCTAAAGTGAAGGATGCTGCTCGGCCTGGTGGAAAATAATGAGTTGACGATCAGGGTCTTCAGGGCGGGAGGGAACGTGAGGACTTCCTGTTTGTACAGCTCAGTTTACTTTTCAGAAATGCTTCAGCGTCTTTCTGCCTGAAGACTGTTGGAAAATCTGTGGGCAGAGGGTGGACGTGGTTATGGTTGGACAGGATCAAACTTTCATACCGTTCACATTCGAACCAATTCCTGGAATTCACCCGTACCTAACGGTTATCTCTGTGTGAAACACTTTCATTTTGTGTTGTGTTGTTGTCGTGCTGCAGTTTTCACTCCTGTAAATCGACCTTGTGAACCTCACACTTGGCTTGTGTGTTGTTAATGAACTGGGAAGTGCTGTGCCGTGTTTGGTGGGACTTGAACATGCGATACTTTAATATTATTAATGGAATAAACAAGCGACCAGTGCTCTGATGTGGATCAAATTCTGCTTCTCTCTATTCCCCGGTGTGAACATACAAGTAGACTTAAGATTTAAGAACAGGTAAGTTAGTGACAGTATATTTTACAACTGTTTGAGGAGGATGTAGTCTGCGTCACGGAAGAGCTCATTTATACTGGCGTGGATCTGGATCAGGATTTTTAAAAATCTTTCTTCAGCATTATATGAGATTGTGTGTTTAGTTTTTTTAAAGAACAATCATGGATCTAGATTAAATAAATCAGACATCATGTTCCGGAGGATAGATATTTATGAGGTCGTGGATCTAATGAATTTAAATGTGGTTTCAGGAGCCTGTTGATGGACCTTTTGTAAATGGTTTACTCAGAGGATCTGGTGCAAATGTGAACCGTCAATGAGAAACGTTTGGTTTTAAACAGTCAGAGGACACAGGTGTGTGTGAGGAGGCAGCTTGTTATTGAGGTGTGACACTAACATGGTGAAAACACGCACCGGCTTCAGTGGAATCACTTAGTGTTCACCCTGGCCTCTGATACTGTGTGTGTGTGTGTCTGTGTGTGTCTGTGTGCATGTGAGTAGCGTAGAGTGAGATTTCCCTTCAAGCCTGTTTGAGATTCATAGCTTTAGAATTGGACTCTAAAGTGCAGCGCGGCCTCTTTTTAAAAAGCAGCCACAGATTCCGGCGCCTGTCTGGCCCTTATCCTCCGGGGACCCACTTAAAAGTTTGGGCTTTTTTCAAAGTTTGGCATCTAAAATCCACCACGACAACAAGCGGAGAGAGCGAGGAGGAGTCGTGTGTGTTAGTCAGAGACGTGTGGGTTTTACCTGAGTGGCAGCGGG
Source organism: Paralichthys olivaceus (assembly GCF_024713975.1). Lineage (NCBI taxonomy): Eukaryota > Metazoa > Chordata > Actinopteri > Pleuronectiformes > Paralichthyidae > Paralichthys > Paralichthys olivaceus. Next base: position 29,712,644 of record NC_091093.1, read on the forward strand.
GAGAGGGAGCTGAGTGTTTCTGAGCCGAGGGGCACGTTACACCTGCAGTTAATTAAAAACAAAAGGTACGACCTCTGTGACAAGTTGTTACTGCTGCTGCTCTGTTGTGTGTTCATCTACAGAACGTTGTGGAGAGTGAGACTCTGGATCTGTTAACAACACAGAGTCCTGACAACCTGCAAACACAGAATAAACAGAGCACAGCCACAGTCTTTATTTACAACAGATTCAGTTCACACCGTTTTTATTTTAACAACAGATTCAGTTCACACTGTTTTTATTTTAACAACAGATTCAGTTCACACTGTTTTTATTTACAACAGATTCAGTTCACACCGTTTTTATTTACAACAGATTCAGTTCACACCGTTTTTATTTACAACAGATTCAGTTCACACTGTTTTTATTTACAACAGATTCAGTTCACACCGTTTTTATTTACAACAGATTCAGTTCACACTGTTTTTATTTACAACAGATTCAGTTCACACTGTTTTTATTTTAACAACAGATGGAAAATTAGTTATTGATTTTGAAAACGACATCAGATGGAAGTTCAGTCGAGGTGAAATGAAGGTGACGGAGCCGAGAGAAAAAAACAGCAGCTGAAACATCTCTTCTTACAAAAAAAGCCAATAGTGTGTGTGTGTGTGTGTGTGTGTGTGTGTGTGTGTGTGTGTGTGTGTGTGTGTGTGTGTGTGGATCTTCAGGCTCCATTAGACTCACAGATGTGTTGAACCCAGAATCACCTCTGGACCTTTTTATCAACGCTGCTGACAAACTGCTGGACGTGATGAATTCACACATTCACCACAGGATCCTTCGGAGGGAGATGACTCACATCAGGACTTTCCCTCTCTCCTGTCGGAGCAGCTGTTGAAGCTGCCGAGAATCAATGACTTGGCCTCAGTGTTGAAAAGAAGAGAATCTGTTGAAAATTCGTCCACACGTCTTCGTCCACAGACAATAGAGAAATAGATGATGGACAACGCGTCTCCGCTTCCTCCAGGAATGAAGACAAAATACTGAGATACAAACGACGTCGTCTTGTGTCGGTGATGTCATAGTCAGAGTCTGTGCAGTGGTGATCGTGGATTGGAGCCGTGTTCGGTCTCCAGGTTGGTTCAATGTGCTATCTGCTAACATGGAGGAGGCGATGGTTTATGACCTGTACCACAGCCAGCCACCAGGGGGTGATCACTAGGACTGTTTTGTAAAAATGTCACTCGGATAAAAAGTCACTTTTGACTCTTCTGGCAAACACATGCACGAGGAGGATGTGACGCCACGAGAGGGAAAAGGAAAATGTGTCACTCCAAAGTGAGCGGGACCGTAACCGTGGCAACTGCTGTAGTTACTAGCATCCATCAGCTGTAACCATGGAGACCCTTCTCTCCATCCTCTGAGCAGGAAACAAAAGTTTCTCAATGAACAACTGTTCGTTCTGAAGAGTTTAAAAGAGAAGCAGAGAAAAAAATATGCCGATTAAATATTCTCCTCCTCTTCTTCTTTCTGTTCTTCATCTTCTTCCTCCTCGTCGTCCTCCTTCTCTTCTTCCTTATCCTCGTATTTCCGCTTCTCTTCCTCTTCTTTCTCGCCCCCCTGCCTCTTCTCCCTCCTTACTTTTCACCTCCTCTTCTTCCTTCTGCTCTTTCTCTTCCTCCATTATTTCTTCCTCCTCCCCCTCCTCCTCTTCACTTTCTTCCTCCTCCTCCTCCTCCTCTCGTTCTTAATGGATGCTGTCTGTTTGCAGCTCTCCATCGTGTTTGAAAACATCATTGATTTGTTCTTTGCTGAGTCTGAGCTCTAATGGCCTGTTGAACATCTCGGACTGAAATAAATGTGAGTGGCAGCAGATTATCATCTGTAAAATAATATATGGAACACACACTGATGCATTAACCATCTTTCCTTTTGTGTGGAAGTCTATTAATGAAAAAAAACTACTGACCTTTAAGGGTCCAGAGGGTGGTTAGCGTAGCTTAGCATAAGCAGTGAAAGTAAAAGTCAGAATTCTACTCCTTTTGAAAACCCTGGAAAAACTGGATGATGATTGGAGGCGAGTTTCTGCCCCGAGCGTTGTGAGTCAGGCGAAGATGCACAGAAGAGTCAGAGCAGCGTCAGCGGTTGTGCCGACGTCGCACCGAGCTTCTTTTGAATTACCCGTCCATCTTAGTTGGGACCCTCCGCTCTGGTCACAGGCTCTGTGACAGAAAGAACAGAAGCAGCCAGGTTGAGTTTATCTGATGGGTGTGTGTGGGCTGAGCTGAAAGGGGCCAGGGTTGGTTTGGGCAGGAAGCCTCTCTGCACAGATAGCATACAGATGTGGGACATTTCAGGCAATGATACGGCACATCTGGCCTTTTTGTGGCCAAATGGATGTGAGCCTAAAGTGGACAATGAATGTGAAACAGGGAGAACGATGAATCAGCTTCTTCTTCTGGATGTAATGTGTTTAGCGACGGCTCGTTGAAGTTCAGCTCGTCCTCTCAGCCGCTGTCTTCTCCTCATTGGCCGTGGGTCATCACCACACTTATCATCTGTCACGACTCGACTTGATTCGCACCGGTCCAGATGTTTATTCTGCTTCACGTCTGTCGGGCGTCTCACACCGTGTCTGAAACGTTCACGGATAGTAAACCAGCGCCGATCAAACGCAGATATGTTTCTTTTTCCTCGAGTGGAAAATCAGAGCTGAAGATTTGCTGTGTGAACTTGGTTGAGGCTGCTGAGTTTTTATTTTCAGCTGTTGGAAACGGATCCATATTTGGTTCTCCGTCTTGTTCCAGGTGGTTGATTGGTTAATCGTCCGTTGTTCCCGCTGTAAACGAGCCCCTGATTAAAAGTCGACAACCACATTCTCCACGTGTTTCTTTTCCAGTCGTCCTTTAAACTCCCACAGCTCAGAGACACGTCCTGGAAGTGAAAGCTCGCAGAACACATTCGAATGATGAAAAGAAATCTTGAAAATACTGAATTCAGCCTTTGACGATGGAATCAGAGATTCGAAAGCAGCAGGTTTGGAGGTCGTCTCATGGACCGCAGCGCCGACACAACTGTTTAGTTTGAGCTACACGCTGTTATTATTCTAATAACGTGAGGGGAGAAGGCAGCTGCAAAGCTTTTCCTGGTTTATTATTGTGTCCCGGCCGAGTGCTCGGGCCTGACTGACAGAGGTTTCAGTGAAAGGGGATGAGTTTCAATTAGCTTCTCCCTCAGGGGGCTGGGAGGCCGCTCATCCACAACACCGAGCACAGAAACCTGCCAAGAACATTCCTGTCTCCCCAGGTCCACAGAAAAAAAACCTCTTGTTTCAGTTACTCATTTGAAAACACACTTCCTGGTTTTGTTTAGCACCAAATTGTTTCCTGTAGCTGTTGGTGTTTTATTTTTAACTTGGATGAGATGATCTGAAAATGGAAAAAAAAAAGGAAATGACGGTTGCAGAGAGCCCGGGTGTAACATGAACAGAATCCACCATCATTGTTTTTGACTTCAGCTCAGCCGTCGCTTCGTCAGTGTGAAACAGTGAGTGTGAGAGAAACGAGGGATTCAAAAGAAACTGAATCAAACCAACAGATTAAAAAATAAAATCACTTTGTTGGTTCCAACGTGGATTTAATCAGTTTTCATTGCTGTTTGTCATCAGAACTTCTCAGAGATTCTTAAGTCCCTAAATTACAAAGTGAAACCAAAAGTCACAGATCAAATGAAACTGTGCTTCAGACGTTGAGCTCAGAAAAACATTTACGAGCACAAATTCAGTTTGACTATTTACCGGCTTACAAAAAAAAAAAAAAAAAATCAATCGTAAGTGTCTCGGATTGAGACACTTTTTCAGGAGCGTGCAAGCAATGTCATCGTGAGACGACCAGCAGAGAAACCTGACCTCTGGATTTCAGAGCTTGTGACCTCGATGCTGTCTGAGTGGATTTTATTTGACTCTGTGTCTCAGGAGGCTTCAGCAACACAAAGCGTTTTTGGTGATTCATGTCCGACAGAAGTGAAATGATCAGGACGCTGTGTCATCTGAGGACGTCGCCTCCTTCATCGTCAGACGAGGAGGCTGAGGAGGGAACACGGGCTAAATGAAGGCGGTAGAGAGAGAGAGAGAGAGAGAGAGCGAGGATGGCGAGGAGCAGCCGGAGGCGAGTAATGAACTTTAGTTGTGTTGTCTTGTTTCACTCCCTCTCTCTCTCTCCACCGCTCAGGCTGATGGTGACGTGCGGTCGGTGGAACCACCTGCAGACCGGATTAGAAAGGCCTCGCTCTACCTGCTGGACGTGGCGCTGCGTGTTTTGATTTACAACCTGCAGCGTTTGGTGCACGGTGTGGGCGTGTGTGTGTGTGTGTGTGTGTGTGTGTGTGTGTGTCTTTGTATATGCACAGCAGTGGTTGTGTCCGAGCCATTGTGTGTATGTGTGTGTAGGTGTTATGGAACGATAGAGCAGATGGAGGCAGATGGCGACTCCTACTGCTGCAGTGAAATGGCATCTCATTACAACTCTGCCAGTTTAATCTGCCACCAATAAAAAAAAAAATATTCACAAAGTAAGAGACATAAAACTCACCAGAGGACGTGCGGGGGCGGAACAGGTGGTGGTGGAGGGAGGGGGGCAGTGACAAGACGACAAGAAGCAGAGGAGGAGGAAGGAAGGAGAGGAAGGAAGGAGAGGAAACATCCAAACATAGTGAAGTTCCCACTAATTCCTTAAACTGTGGAATGTCAAACCGTCCATTTTATCAATTTCACACATTCAATATTTAATTATACATTTAACAAACAGCCTGTGAAGCAGTTAGCCACGGATTCAGTGACTGATTCAGACTCATGTCTAAAGCTTTTGTATAAAATCT